>NW_007805876.1:0-1070 GCF_000696425.1 Galeopterus variegatus | reverse complement strand
TCTTAGTCTGTGTTGCGGCATGCGAAGACTGATCATGGCTGTACATGCTGCGTTCTCTCCTCGAAGAGACTTAGAGTTCAAAAAGGGGTAAAAATAAAACCGATGCTCACCTTGGCATACACCCGTCAACCTACATCTACAAAGTGATCAGGGAAACACAGAGATAGAAAGTAGCCAATTTAACAGATGTTGGAAGACGGGGGTATGAAGGTGTAATAGATTCTCATATGAAGTTTAGCACAGGTAGATATAATTTCAGGGATATTTGGGACTTCCAGAATCCTCAGGCTCTGTGACTTGGATATTCATGTCACATGTGCACAGCCAGATATTTGTGAGCGGTGGCTGCACCTGAAGGCTATATTACTCAACACAAGAAATACCCTCTGTGGTGTAACAATGCCACACATGAAGCCAGGAGAGACTGCAGCCTTTT
This sequence comes from Galeopterus variegatus, assembly GCF_000696425.1. NCBI lineage: Eukaryota > Metazoa > Chordata > Mammalia > Dermoptera > Cynocephalidae > Galeopterus > Galeopterus variegatus. The sequence goes on along the minus strand of NW_007805876.1, from coordinate 634 downwards.
GTTTAAATCCTAAATGTTACTGTATTTCCTAATATAGTGCTTGAGTATAACGGCTGCTTCAAATTCATTATTAGCTGATCACATTGGGACATATATTGACGTTTCCTTTTTTAAAAAGAGTGGTCAAATATTTCACTACCAGGAGCCCTTTACAATAGATAAGGGTAAAATAAAAATAACTTTTTGGAAATGGACCAGCTACTACATGTCCGAATAAATATCAACTTGGTGAAGGCAAAGAAGGCGAACATTTGTAAATCACTTCCCTCCCCGCCTACAAAAGGCTTTGCAACGCAGTTGGTATTGGTTGGGCAGCAGGCATAGGGAAAATTCTAAATCACTATGAGTATTCTGCAGCCCAATGTGCTATCAAAGTGGAGCAGATACCCCGAATGAGTAAAAAACTTACAATTATGTCATTATGCTTCTTTTTTAATTGCAAAATCAGGCAACGGACATCCCAACTTTGAGAAATATTATGTGTACAAAAATAAATGTTTTGTCGCTAAATCATATGGCTATTAAAAAGTGGGGTGGATAGTTCCACAGTGGGTGACATACATCAGAATCCATACTGGAGTTTGGAAATAAAACAATGTGAGCAGAACAATGACCTTCCCTGACATGCATTGTG
>NW_007805875.1:0-1070 GCF_000696425.1 Galeopterus variegatus | reverse complement strand
TTTGGGAAGCCACTGGAAGGTTGTGAGCAGGGAATGACATGATTTGACTGGCCTTTTAAAATGTCATTCTGGCTGCTGAGAAGAGACCAGGGGGAGCAGGTCAAGGCCAGAGCAGGGAAACCAGGTAGATGCTACTGCAATAATCCAAGCGAAAGGCAGCAGAGGCTGGGAGCAGCACAGTAATGGCCGAGCTGGTACGTGGTGAATAGTTGGATTTAGAATATATTCTGAAGGTATAGCTGATGGATCAGATGTGGAGTTTGAAACAAAGAGAAGCATCAAGATGACTCCAAGATTATTGGCCCAAACAACTGGAGGCTGGATCTGCCATTTATTGAGACAGGACAACTAGGAGAGAAACAGGTTTGCACGAGCAAGGTCAAGAGTTTGGTTTCAGATATGGTGAGTTTAAGATGCCTACCAGACATCCATGGGAAGATCCGAAATAAGCAACTGGACACAAGGAACAGGCATTCCAGGGAGAGATGCAAGACGGACAGACAACGTTCCCTGTTTGGGAGAGCCACAGGCACTTAACTCTGAAACTGTGAGAGCTGTAGAGGCAGGACCCCAACGCCAGGGCCTGGAAGGCAGAGCAAGTAGCCAGAGATTATTCTCACACCTTAGGGTTAACGCCATTTACACTATTGAGTTTTTTACTTAGACCTGCCACTCCCTTCTTCTTTCCTATTTCTTTCTTTTGGGATGGGTATCTCTCTCCTGTGCCTCTTCTGCTGCTGTATTTTCCAAAAAGGAATCTGCTTCAGGATGAATGTCACCCATATTTGATTTAGATGATATTAGATGACATTTTGGACTTTATACTTTTGAGGTGATGCTGAAATAAGTCAAGGCTTTTGGGGCTGTTGGGATGAAATGAATGTATTTGTATGAGAGAAGACTTGAATTTGGGATGACTGGGGCAGAATGCTATAGAATGTATATTTATTTCCCCCAAAAATTCATATGTTGAAACCTCTTCTCCCAATTTGATGTCATTGGGAAGTGCGGCCTTTGGGAGGTGATTAGGTTAGGAGGAAAGAGCCCTCCTGAATTTGACTTGAGCCCTT
>NW_007805874.1:0-1070 GCF_000696425.1 Galeopterus variegatus | reverse complement strand
TCTCCTGACTTCATGAACTCCATAGGTCTCTCTTCCTCTTCCCCTGAGCTCTAGCAGCCCCTGCTTGGCTGTTGTTGCTTCTTTTATAGTTGTAAATTGGTTGATTTGTGGGAGAGGGTGACACTGGGGGCCATCTATTCCGCCATCTTGACTGGAAGCACTACAAAATTTTTTGAAGTACCCTTATATGTATTATCATACATGTTAACTATTAAACCTTTAACAAGTTGGCATACTCAAGTTAGAGCTATCAGATCAGCCACTTGAGCAGAATGGGCTGTGATATAAAGAGGAAGTTTCAATCACAGAATGTCCAGAAGGTATAGTATATCCAGCACAACATATACCTTTTTAAATTTTAAGTTATGAGCCATCAACTAAAATATCATTTCAAGGGCCGGCCCCATTGCTCACTTGGGAGAATGCAGCACTGGCAGGACTGCAGCTGCGGGTTTGGATCCTATATAGGGTTGGCTGGTGCGCTCACTGGCTGAGCGTGGTGGAGACAACACCTTGCCGAGGGTTGCAATCCCCTTACCGGTCAAAAACAAAACAAAACAAATATCACATCAAGATTGCCTGGGGAATAATCAGTAGAGTCAGGATATTGCATGCTATTAGTGTTGAGCTTCACTTTTTTTTTTTTTTGGCAGCTGTTAGGTACAGGGATTAAACCCTGGACCTTGGTGTTATCAGTGCCATCCTCTAACCAACTAAGCTAACCAGCCAGCCCTGCAATTTCCTTTTATCAGCAAGAGAAAATAAGGTGGCTGGATTTAGACTAGAATAGAGTGTGACAGTTATGAGGGAAGTAGACAACAAAATCATCTTATAAACAGCAATGTGGCTGACCAACAAGAAGAGTTGAATATTGTTTTGGAGTATAAAGGCTTCTACTGAATGAGGGACCCACAGGTGAGAGGTAGATCTAGAACAATGTCTATAGAAGCTTCAATTGAGTTAGTTGCCTCTGCTACAGCATGTAAACGAGATAGGTATTTCTTAGCTACAGGGCCAAGAGAAATGTTCCTAGTTTTGAAGAAGAACCCCTAAGTACCACCACACCTTTA
>NW_007805873.1:0-1070 GCF_000696425.1 Galeopterus variegatus | reverse complement strand
CTGGTCCTGGGCTTTTCTTTGTTAGAAGGCTGCTGATTATTGATTTAGTCTCATTGCTTGTTATTGACCTATTTAGGTTTTCTGTTTCTTCTTGGTTCAGTCTTGGGAGTTTGTATGTGTCCAGAAATTTATCTGTTTTCTCCAGCTTTCTAAATTTGTTGGCATATAATTGTTCATAATAGTCTCTAATGATTCTTTGTATTTCTGTGGTATTGTTTGTAATGTCTCCTTTTTCATTTCTAATTTTTGTTCTTTGGATCTTCTCCTTTTTTTTAGTTAGGGCTGTGGTTGGTGGGTGAGACAAACTCTTGTGCAGGGAGATGGCGATGGCTCTGGGACTAGATAATGCACTGGAGAAGGAAGAGGTGGCAGCGGCAGGCTGGAGCACGAGCAAGAGAAGAATTACCACTGTGAAGTGCTCACAGCTGAGCAAATGCTTTTCACTGTAAGGAAAAATTCCTCCTGCACCACCAATCCTGGTGTTGCAGATGTGGCTGCTGAAGCTGTGTGCCTCCCTCTCCTCTCTATATCACCCTCTCGTGTCTTCATGCTCCCCAGGGTCCTTACCAGGCTTCCGGCACCTTCCCACCCTCTCCCACCCATGCTCTCTCCAGTACTTAGCTGTCCATTCTTTGCTCTGGTCTTCTTCTGTGGGAGGAACGTGCCTTGGGCCCCTCTAGTCCACCATCCAGCCACCACAGTCCCACCATAATAATTTCTAAATGGACTGTTTATTTTTCTAAAGGCCTTAAAAGATGTATGAAAGTATATACAACAAGCTGTTAACATTAGTTCCTTCTGGAGAGGGGGGATAAAAGGGGTTTCAGGGATAAAGGGAACCAGTTTCCCTGGTTCTTTGAGTCAATGAGGATTCAAACTCACTACCTTTCTAGGTGATCCTTTGGTAAATCCTTTTTTTTTCTTCGACTTCACTTTTCCCTTCTGTAACATGTAAGTGTTGGACTAGATGTCCACCAGCATCTTTGTATTCTAAGCTATGAGTTCATCTTAGCCCCACGAATGTAAATTCTCCCTTTGTCCTTTAGGAGAGGCCCACCCTGTACTGTTGG
>NW_007805872.1:0-1070 GCF_000696425.1 Galeopterus variegatus | reverse complement strand
GAAATAGTAACAGCCCACGTGCTGTTAGTAAACCATGTGTGTACACAGGAGCTTATGAGCACGGGGCAGCTTCTCATGCATGAGCATGTACATATGCTTTTTGAGGAAAGGGTTGATATATTAGGCTTATGCCAGAAATGATAAAATCAAAACCCAGTGAGAGAGGGATTTCCTGCAGATAACAGAATCTGCACTCAAATTCTTATCTTTTTTCCATCTACTCTTCCTGTGTTATATTTTTGTCTGTCAAAAATAATATGAAAGACTCTAAGATTCAATGAAAAATAGAAATTTTGTGGGACTTCATTAAAACTTTTTGATATGAAACAAATCAATAATATATTAGAATCAGTGGTTTAGGATGATCAAAATTCCAGACAAAATTATTTTTCATTAAGTCTTTTCTTTTTTAACCCACCGATAGCAGTGCTTTTCAGAGGGCGGCATTTATGTTGCTTCATCTTGCAAATGGAAAGTTTCGTTGAGACTTGAAATGAGTGCAATCGCAGCAAATGGCAGAGAAAATCCAGAATTCTTCGGGGATAAAACATAAAGAAGTAATCTTGTGGCAAGGAAGCAGGCCAAGTCATGTATCAGCTTCCATCTTCCACTGCTGTCATAGTTCCATGAAGGCGGTGGCATCTCATCGTGTTCTTAAAGGATAACCACTGTTCTGCTCAGGACACCTGCTCCCTCCGTGGGGAACGCTAGCAGGATGGGAGAGACACTGCGAGGCTCCTCACTGGAACCAAGGAATTTTGAAAATGGCAAGGAAGGAAAGCAAGTTTAAGCTGCGAATGCAAGTGATTTATAGATATGCCAAAGCCAGAAGACTGCAACAGAGGATTGCTGGGTGCATCCCACATCCACAGGGCCTGAGGAAGCGGGGGATGCTGCCTGTCAGAGGCTGGCTGTGCTGCCAATCGGACGCATTGGCACCAAGGGCTGAGAAGGAAGAGGTCAGGAGGAAGGACCGAGCAGGGTGATGGAGTAGGTAACTCACTTCCTCTAGACCTCTGTGGCATAATCCTTTTGTCTTAAATCAACATGCCACTTGACAGACAGGGTTT
>NW_007805871.1:0-1070 GCF_000696425.1 Galeopterus variegatus | reverse complement strand
TTTTTTTTTGACTTAGATCTAATTTTCCATCTAATTCCAGTTTTCTTGTACCAGAACTTCATTTAACATTATTTATAGTGCAGGTCTTCTGGAAATGTATTGTGTAAGATTATTTCTGCCTGAAAACATCTTTATTTTGCCTTCAATTTTAAATATTTTATGGGACAATAGTCCTAAGTTGATTTATCTGGGGGTTTTTTTGTTTGTTTGTTTCAGATTTCTAAACATGACACTCTATTTAATTTTTGCTTTTGTGTTTTCTGAAAAATCTCTCATGATCTGTACCTTGTTCCTCTGTACTTGGTCAATCTTATTTTTTATCTCTATGCTTTGATACTGTGTTTTTATCTCTGGTTTTCAGCAAGTTTTATCATCTCTGTAACTTCTATATTGTTTCTATTGACAGATTTGTCTTTTGGTTATGAGTCATATTTTTGTGCTTCTCTGCATGATTTCAGAATTTTTGATAGGATGATAAATTTTATAATTTTTTAATTGCTGCTTTCTGCCTTTTGTTGTATTCTTTTAATTGTGTTAAATTTTGTTTAAACACAGAGTTAAGTCACTTGGAATCAATTTGATACTTTCTAAGTTTGCTTTTCGAATTTGTTAGGTTGGCTCCAGGGCAGCTGTTGGTGTAGAGCTAATTTAGTACCATTACTAAGGTGGTAACCTCCCGCAGATTCTAACTGATAATCTGTGTATTATAATTTTTTCACTCTAAGGGGAACATCAACAGTTCTTAGCCCTGTGTGAGCTCTGGAAATTGTTTGATCTACTGCTTTTCAGTAGTTCCTTCTCCAGCCTATAAGATTTTCCTTGCCCAAATATGCAGAATTATTTCCAGTAAAATACTTGAGGGAAATTTTATGCTTATTTACAAAAATACATTCTCTCTCTGTATGTGTGTCTATGTGTGTCCCTCTTTCTGGCAATCTATCCCAGAATTTTTAGGTATCTTTAATAAAATCCAATCTCTGTTTCTCAACTAAATAAGACTACTAGGTTCTTCTTAGATTCCCCTTTCCCATGCCGTGGAGAAGCTGTAATCTGTAGAAATCGTAGGATCC
>NW_007805870.1:0-1070 GCF_000696425.1 Galeopterus variegatus | reverse complement strand
CTTAGGGGCCAAGAATAGGGTGGAGTGAACATGTATAGTCAATTAAAAAAGAAAAAAAAAAGATTACTATTGTTAAAAAAAAGAGTAGGGTGGATAGAAATCACTAGAGAGTGTCACCACCAGAATTTAAAAATAAAATTAAAAATAATAATAATAAACAAGATTTCTACTAAATTAAATTTATTTTGACCACAAGATTCTTCAACTATTTCAGAAACTGGTGAATAAATAGAAATAAAGAAATGAAGGAAAAGCAATGTATGTGATTGTTTCTGTTATCCATTGCCATGTAGCAAAATACCCCCAAACCTAGTAGCTTGAAACATCTATTGTATTATCTCAATGGTTCTGTAAGTTGACGAGGCTCACCAGGATAATTCTCCTACACTGTGAGATGTCAGCTAAGGCTGCAATCATCTGGGGACTGATGGGCCGGACTGAGAAGATTCACTGCCATGTCTGTGCCTTGGCAGGGATGGCTGGAAAGTGGACTCAGCTGGGCGCAGCTGGGACATTGAGACAGTAGGACCTCCCTTTCTCTCTAGGTAGTCTTAGAGCCTCTGCCTCTCCATGTGGTCTTTCCATCATGGTATCCTGACTTCTTACATAGCAGCTCAGGGTTCCTCAAAGTACCGGCCACACTTTCTTGAGGCTTAGGTCTGGACTTTTCACATTATCACCTCTGCACATTCTGTTGGTTAAAGTGAGTTCCAAGGCTAGCTCAGATTCAGTGTGGAGGGTGACCAGTCAGCACAGGAGTCGTGGGTCATCTATTGAGGCTGTCTTTGGGACATGCTCTCACAATGGTGTTCTCACCACCACCTCACATCTCTCCACCTCCTTCGTTTTACGGAGCACAAAAATAGCCGTGATTTTTTTCTTACTCTTCAATGGTCAATATGTGCTCACGTGTTTGATTCTGATGTGTATTGTTAGTTCATTATGATATATGGATGGGGATAAAAAATTACCTTGACCCTCCCTACATTAGAAAGTTTAAAAGGAAAGGTTTTAAAAAATGAGTCACCTGGAAATATCTTGCAAAGCTAAACAGAGTCTTACAAGATGAG
>NW_007805869.1:0-1070 GCF_000696425.1 Galeopterus variegatus | reverse complement strand
CACCCTCCCACAACCAGGCACTCCATGCCAACAACCTGGGGCCTGCTCTGGGACCCAGGGCGTGGAGAAAGGGACTGGAACCCTCTCCCACACCCAGGCATACTGCACCAGCACCTCGGGGCCCACCTATGGACCCGGGGTAAGGAGCTGGGGACCAGATGCCCCCACAACCAGGCACTCTGGGACAACAAATCAGGGCCTGCTCTGGGACCTGGGGCATGGAGAAGGGGACTAGACCTCCCTCCCACAACCAGGCAACCTGTGCCAGTGCCTTGGGGCCTTCCTTGAGACCCGGGGCATGGAGAAGGGGACCGGATCCCCCTCCTACAACTAGACATACCACACCAGTGCCTCAGGGCCTGCTCTGGGACCTGGGGCATGGAGAAGGGGACTGGACCCCCCTTCCACAACCAGGCTCACCATGCCAGTACCTCAGGGCCTGCCCAGGGACACGGGGTAAGGAGCTGGGACCAGACCACCCTCCCACACCCAGGCATGCCAGGTCACCACCCAGAGGCCTGAGGTGTGGAGAAGGGGACCAAACCTCCCTGCCACAACCAGGCACACCACACCAGTGGCTCAGGTCTGCCTGTGGACCCAAGGCATGGAGAAGGGGACCAGACTCCCCTCCCACAACCAAGCACACCATGCCAGTGCCTCGGGGCCTACCCAGGGATCCAGGGCATGGGGAAGGGCACTGGAACCCTTTCCCACAACCAGGCACACCATGCCAGTGCCTTGGGATCCACTCGGTGACCCAGGGCATGGAACTGGGGATCAGACACTCTCCACAACCAGACACACTTGCCAGCACCACGGAGCAGGCCAAAAACATCTCCTCCATGTGGGTGGCCCGCCACAGCCACCATGATAACCATGGCTGCTGCGAAGGCAGCTAGATGTCACAACCACCACGCAGATGGTCCACCAACCACTGGAGTGCATTGACACAAAGAGAGTCACCAGCAGAGATAAAGAAAGGAGGAGGATGTCTCTCCCCACAGAGCCCATTCCATAGTGACAGTAGAGACATCTGCTCTATGATAGTATTGGGGGACCTGATCATGCCT
>NW_007805868.1:0-1070 GCF_000696425.1 Galeopterus variegatus | reverse complement strand
CCTGCCCCGAGGTGACCCACCCGTGTTCCTACTGGATCCTGTCTTGTGTGGCCAAGGGCGGGAGAGAGGGAGGGAGGGACAAGGGAAGACTGGAGAATTATTTTAGAAAATGACATCTTTTCTGAATCACGAGTACCTACACTATTACTTGTATGACTAGATCCATGTCTAGAACCAGGTAGGGTTACAACTGGTTTCTTTTCCAAATCCTGACATTTGGAAATATCCGTGTGCAGTCATTGGTTACGTGTAACCTTCCCAAGTCCAAACCAACCATTTTTAGTATTAAGGTTCTAAGTACCATTTAGCACCTGCAAGTGCTGAATAGTCACCTTTATTCTTTTAAGGCATTTTTTTTTAAATTTACAGAAATACTATATGTTTAATGCAGAAAATTGAAGAAAGGGAAGAATTTTTTAAATCATCGCGTAAATGTTGATTTTAAACATTTATATATGTATTTTTAATCTCCACTGCATTATGTAAACACGTACATGTTTTAGATTTTTATAAACATGTCACGGACAATTAATAAAAAGTGTTAATAAAATTGATAGATATAGATGAGACTCTTAATTCTTAAAGAGAGATTAATACACATGAAAGTAAAAATTTTTAAGAACTGAGATGATTTTAATTGTGTGTGTGCAAACACGCTGAAAATAAAATTTAATTCTGTTGCTGGTTAAAACAACCTCGGCATGGTCTTTGTAGACATGAGTATAAGAACATTTCACTTGTTTAAAATGTTCTAAAATTTTATCTTTCAAATGACTTTTCTCAACTGATTGAAATTAGCAAGGTTTTATTATGAAAATATTATTACTTTTGTAAAGTAAAAGAAGTCAGTTTATGCAGTTGAAGGGCTTTTGCTCTATGTAAACATTCTTCACAAACATCTACAATGTGGTGGTTTGGAAACTGGGGTTGGTGATGTTTCCTTTTATAGAGTAAATAACGTATTTCATCTCGCAAAAGCTCATAAGAGGTGGTGAATAAAATAATGAAAGATATACAATATGTCTAAAAATGATAAAAGAACTTAGGCGCATATGTGACACAGACCTAAA
>NW_007805867.1:0-1070 GCF_000696425.1 Galeopterus variegatus | reverse complement strand
TGGAATGTAACGTCCAGATGCTCCCCCAACAAAAGCTTATCTTTTATGGCAATCAAGAACACTTGCAATTATGAGCAGTCTGCCTGATGGGGTTTGAGGGCTCTTTTTGAGCTTTGAAGATGAAAAATCAGTAGCTAAGAAAAAAACCACAGTGATTCGGGTATAATTGGATGTGAACTTTCTATGACATAGCAAAAACTCTTCTATTTTTCCCCTCAAGGCCATTACTAAATGTTATCCATGAGACAGGTGAATGAAAATGTCATTGATTCTGGCAATTATGATCACAAACAACCTAAAGCACCATCCACTTTTGTATTTATAAATTGCTTTTAAAAGACAATTCTTGTGTGGTAAGAATGGAAGCAAGTATCTTATTTTGATGGCAGAGTGGCAAGAATTTAATTTCTGTTCAAGATAACCTTCATTGAGTGTTAGCAATAGAATGTGTTGAAACAAAGAATATCATACTTGGGTATCTTCGGCCTCAACCTACTGTGGGACAAGACAAAACTACAAATCGAGCCAGTAAGAGTTGTTAGTATGAGCTATCAGTTGTTTAATCAAAAAGAGCTTGTTTAATACTGTACCTATTATCAGAATTCATACAGAAATAAAATGTATCTTCTCTCCTCTGTGCAAGAAAAATGTGTGTGATATATCAGTGCACTGGGATACCCACCAAAAATAAATTTCAGCCATGATAGAAAAAAAAAAATCACTCCTTCCTCTGCCCAGATGATAGTCTTGGCTCTGCTCATGAGCAGGGAAAGAAGCAGTCTTGAAGGTGGGGTGTGTACAAGCTAGGGGGTGCACAAGCAATTCTTTCAAAGGTGGGATGAAAACAGTTGTTTTTCTATCTATTTAGTTCCACGTCCCTTCAAAATGTGCTTTTGTCTATATTTTATGATGTATATGTTACTACAGTCCATGTACATAGTTTAAACAGTGAATAAATATAAATTACATAGGGTAATGCCTTGAGAAGTAAAGATAGAAAAAAAAAAACACCACACCCTCAGCATTCCCATAACTGAGGAATCCCTTCACCAGCAGCATTTTCTAGCCCA
>NW_007805866.1:0-1070 GCF_000696425.1 Galeopterus variegatus | reverse complement strand
CTGACTACATAGTAAGCATCCTGAAAGATAGGTCTGGATAACTGTTCACTTTTGTATTGTTTACACTAGTAAATAATATATCTTTATGGAAGAAATATTTTGTTGAATGAATATATGTATTTTATAGCTCTAGAAGTTATTATGCTCTAATAAACACATGGCCTGAAAATATATATCAATGCACAGCCTTATAATATGCATAAAACAAGATAAAATTACTAGGATAATATGATACCATCTGCAGTTCCTGGGTTAGATGAGAAAGGTAGCATGCAAGGCAATATATTAAAAGCAAGATTTCCAAATAAAGAATATATCCAACTATGTAAAGTGATATGAGAATAAGTAACTATGTTCATAAAACTTGAAGACTGCAATTGGGATAACAAAAGAAATCATAGACGATCCAGTGTAAACTATACTTTTCCAACTAGCTCATTTGCTATCAAATCTAGAGCAAGGATCAGAAATAATATTCTTCCATGTAGAAAATCTGCATAAATAATAAATAGCCCACATTTATAGGGCACTTATCATGTGCCAAGCACTGTTCTAATCCTTAACATACATGAGGGTATTTCAAAAAGTTCATGGAAAGATTCTCACTATCTTTTAATTCTATTTTTCCACAAAATTTTTGAAGTACCTTTATGTATTCCGATTTTCATTGTTTTAGATTTATCACACTTGTAGATAAATTCATATATCCAGTACTACCAACTCAGTCTCTCTGTCATCCAAATATTTTTTCTAAGTGCACATTTCTTTGTGCTGCCAAAATGTAATAAAAAAGGATATACATGATATTACTTTGCATTATTTTGGGAGAATTTTTAACACAATTTAAAATAATGATATTGCTCAAACTGGCCACAATAGTTGGTAGATGGCTGATAACAAAAGAAATGTGTCTTAAAATCTGGCAATAGAAAAATCTTTGCAATTTGCATTGTATATAAGTGAAACATTATGGAGACAACATTTATTTGTTTGAATTACCGAATTCAACTTAGAGGTAGAAACTGTAGTAAAATATTAAAAATACATACACTATTTCTTTTAATTAGCAA
>NW_007805865.1:0-1070 GCF_000696425.1 Galeopterus variegatus | reverse complement strand
AAAAAAAAAAAAAAAAAAAACATAAAAAAATATATAAAAGAGCATAATTTACTCTCATGTACTTATCTTCCTTCAACCATTGTCAATATTTTTGGATTGCATTACATTTTAAATTAACTTTGACATCTTTATGGTATTGATTATCTCTATTCAAGAACATGGTATGTCTTTCCATTTATTTAAATCTTCTTCATGTGTTCTTCAGTAGTAAAGTTGCCTGCATATGTCTTGCTTATTTCTAATTATGTTATTTTGTAGCTCCATGATGTACTAAAATCTTTGATTATTTGTAGTCATTCGTTTGATTCCCTTGAAGTTTCTAGGTTTGAATCACAAAATCTACAAATAGAGTAATTTTTATCTCCTCCTTTTAAAATTTATCTTAATACCTCTGGTAAAATGTTAGATAATGGTGTTATACTGACCATCCAAATCTTGTTTTGACTCTAGCGAAGAGGCTTTGAGTTTATTGCCACTAACATGATACATATTTTCAGTTGAGATAAATATACTTTATATGTAAACTAGTATTCTTACTTTTTAATTTTTTTTTAAAAAAAATCAAGAATGAAAGTCGTATTTTGCCAAAAACCTTTCAGTGTCTATGAAGGTAAACATATGATTTTGCTCTTTAGTCCTAAGCCCTGTTAATATGATTAATTATACAATACTTGGCCCTAATTCTCCCTTTTCTGGTATCACTCCCATGACTATTGTTTCCATTTTGCTTGGATTTGCCTGAATATCTTTATCAATCCTTTTAAGATTAACTTCTCTGAATTATTTTGTTTTAGATGTGGCTTTATAAAGTGCACAGAATTTGGTTTTCTTTTGTGATCTACTCTAAAATTCTTTTTCTTCAAATAGACGAGTTTAGTCCATTTACATCTATTGATATGAGAAAAAATTTTTTGTTCATGACTCTGCCTGCCATTTTATGTTATCTTTTCTGTATCTGTGGTTTTTTGTTTTTGTTTTCTCTAAAGTAGTACCTTACATGGTCTTTTGTTTTTTTTTTCCTGAGTATTAATTCTTACATATAGGGAGTACTGTATTCTTGTTCTAGCAGC
>NW_007805864.1:0-1070 GCF_000696425.1 Galeopterus variegatus | reverse complement strand
AAAAAAAAAAAACTGAAGGTGTGCCATCCACGTAAACCTGCTTGGAGTCTGCACTGCAGGGGAGAGGAGGGCTTCAGACCACGCCATACCAGCCAACAGGCCATAATTGCCACTGGAAGTATTCACCTGGGCTGCAACTGACTGGAGAAAAGAGCTTCCCAGAGGCCAGTGAGTTATCACGATGGACACATACACAGCCTGCCCCATGGAAATTGTTGGAGAACAGGAGAAAGGCTGGCCCACCAGGGAAACACTGGGGTGCAGTGTGGACAGCTGGTTTCAGTGGAAATCAGTCAGGGAACAGAACTGCAGAAGGCTCAATCTTCAGGAAAGACTCTGTCCAGGGCTGAAATCCATCCCCCAGAGAATAAGCAACAAATAGCAGTCTCCTCAAATACCTAGGCATCGACATGAAGATACAAAGGTCAAGAAAAAACAGAGAAATATGTCACCACCAAATGAAACAAACAAAGCACCTGCAATGGATGCAGAAGAAAAACATATCTATGAAATGTCTGAAAGAGAATGCAGAATAACCCTCTAAAGGATATTCAGGGAGTCACAAGAAAATACAGATACAAGATTAAATAATATCTGGAAAATAATTCGGAAGCAGAATGAGAAACTTGATAAAGGAATATAATCAATAAAAAAATAGAAATTCTAGAAATAAAGAATATATTATCTGAATTGAAAAACTAGATAAAAACTCCAACAGCAGACCTGATCAAACAGAGGAAAGAATCAGTGAGCTTGAAGATAAAACATATGAAATTATCCAATTCAGAGGAGCAAAAAGAAAAAAAAAAGAATAAGAAAAAATGAAACAGAAACACAGCAAATATGGGACTCCTTCAAGCAAAATAACCTGTGCATAATTTGCTTACCCAAAGGAGAGAAAAAAGAAAAAATGTAGAAAGCATATTCAAAAAAAAAATAAATAAATAAATAAATAAGGCTGAAATTTTCCCAAGTATGGAGAAAGATGACAGCATCCAGGTATAGGAAGCTCAGAGGTCATCAGTCAAATTCAGTCCAAGGAGGAGCACCCCAAGGCACATCATAGTCAA
>NW_007805863.1:0-1070 GCF_000696425.1 Galeopterus variegatus | reverse complement strand
CATTCAGCCTTCCATATCAGCAGGTTCCACATCTGTGGATTTAACCATGGATAGAAAAAAATTTAAAATAATAATAACAATACAACAATAAAAAAATAATACAAATAAAAGTGTAACAACTATTCTCATAGCATTCACATTGTATCAGGTATTATAATTGATCTACAGATGATTTGAACTGTATGGGAGGATGTGGGTAGGCTATACATAAATACTATGCCATTTCATATCATGAATTTGGACACCCATGAGTTTTGATATCTGCAGGGGATCCTGGAACCAATCCCTCATGCATACTAAGGGATGACTGAAATTATGCATATAGGGTAGTTTGCATTCCCTAAACACAGTGAACTGTATTTACTTGTGTATACACGAGGGTACTACAAAAAATACATGAAAAAATACAATTAAAAGATAATGTGAATCTTTCCATGAGGTTTTTGAAGTACCCTCTTATACACACACACATACTTGTACATGCAAGTAATATTATTTACTTATATATACTGTTGGTTTATATACTTTTATATACATATACACACACACCTTATTTATTTGTCAGAAAAACTGCATTTTAAATTTTAATCCATGTTTGCCTGGAATATTTCATAGGCTTGTAGGGAAAAAACAGAGGATTTTATCATTAAAGTTCAGTTCAAGAAAACTAATTTGATGTAGAGTAAAAAAAAAACAAAAAACATTCCGATAGAAATATAATTTTAAAGGCTATATTATTCAAAGAAAGCAAGTTTATAAGTGGCATGTGGCTTTACATAAAAATGGATGACAAGTAAAATAATTTGGTATTAGTTTAATTGATATAAGTTTAAGTTCAAGTTCTTTTTTTCTAATCTTAAGGCATCAGTAAGCCACACTTCCTGAAAGAACTGAACTACTAAGAAAGAAGAGTTTATGTTTTGATTTCTCAGGAGGGAAGAAAAAAAATCAGATTAGGTATGAAAGAGCTGGACAATCCTCTGTTTTCTGTGACTGTACTTTCTCCTTCACAACTTGTCGTCAGGATGATTCAGTCCCATAACTCAGATAAAACTGGGTATTGAAGTTTC
>NW_007805862.1:0-1070 GCF_000696425.1 Galeopterus variegatus | reverse complement strand
TCGGGAGACATGGCTCTCAAGAAAATTGTGTGCACTTCGCAGCCATGTTCAACCAGGTGAGAGAACTATCCCTGCCATTGGGATGTAAGAAGAAGTCACATATGAAAATTCCAGTAGTATCCCCTAAAGTGGAAGCATAACCACTTTCCCCTTTTCCCCTTCCTGCCGCCTGGAATGCAGATGTAATGACTGGAACTGTGGCAATTGTATTGTACTTGTACTGATTTTAGGAATAAAGATCATACAAAACAACTAAATGGTAGAAGGGATTTGGCTCTAGAGCACCTAACCAGTCTCACTTGGGAGAGAAATAAAGTTCTATATAGTTTGGAATTTTCTGCCACCCCCAACCAAGCACAATTCTATAACATTCTTTATCAGGACAATGAGGTTGTAGTCCACTCCCAGTTTGCCAACAGTGTTTCTTTTTTCATAAATTCCTTTTTTATTAATTTCTCATTTGTATTAATGAGGTGAATTACATTGATTTGGTATTCTGTCATGATACATTTTTAGAAGTTGCAGATATACAGTAATTTTATTTGTTACTTTCCCCTAGGTTTTAATATGAAAAATTTCAAACACACAGAAAAGTTGGTCTGTACAGTGAACACTCATATATACACCAACCAGATTCTATAATTAACATTTTTATATTTGTTTTGTGCCTTATCTATTATACTTTTTAATGCATTGCTGAATTCAGTTAGCTGATACTTTAAAATATTTGTCTATATATGTTCAAAAGAGAAAATAATCAATTATTTTCTCTTGTCATATTGTCTTTGTCCAGGTTGGGTACCAAAAATATATTTAGCTCATAAAATAAAGCAAGGAGCTCTCCTATTTTTGTTTCCACTAAAAATGTCTGTCCAGTGCAGAAAATAAACTTTAAAGATTTGGTAAAACAGAGCTCTTTGGGGAAGTACTTGGTTGGCATGTTACTTAATGGGTAATTTTTTTTTTAAAACTATAGATTCAATTCATCGAATGCATATAAATAGATTGCCATTTCTTTTTCAAGGAAGTTTTAGTGATTTATGTATTTCTAGAAAACTGTTCATTTCATT
>NW_007805861.1:0-1070 GCF_000696425.1 Galeopterus variegatus | reverse complement strand
TTTTTTTTTTTGGCAGTCACCAAAATTAAAGAATTAAATGTATAATACACTTGTTCCTGTAGGTAAAATGTCTTGGACATAATTGTATTTTTCTTGTCGATTGAGGTCTCCTATAGGGATTTAACATCATTAGATATTGAAAATGGTTTGAATTCGACTATATACTTCTAAACATATTCTGGAAAATAATTGCTTCTTTTTTCAATTTCTCATGATTTCATGCAATTTTTTCTTTTTTATTAAAAATAAAGTATGTTAGGTGTCAACTCCCACACATCTCCCCTCCCCCAAATCAGTTCTTTAGAGTTCTAATTAGTGGATTTTTAACTAATTGGGTTGTTTTTATGTTTCCCAAATGCAGAACAGGGATAAAGGGCATGTTACTGATGTAAAGCATAAGTGAGATTTTGGCAAAGATTGGGTTTTATTTTCAGGACCTAATAGAATCATAAATCCATGGAAACAGAGCCGTTGCCAACACATTTTCCTTTAGTGAAAAAGAACTGCTTCTGAACAGGGTGTATTATGTTTTTCAATACCATTAATTTGCTAAAAAGTGCAATAATATAGTCTAAACATTACTTGAGCATTCATAATGTTCTAGTTGCTATCTAGTAAACATAAAATTAACCTTGTCCTAATTGCTTTCTTTGGTGACACGCTTTGGAGCAGCAGAAAAATTACATGACCAAGATGAAGGTTTATCTGACTAGCATAAAGCCTCACCTTAATTAAGGATCATGTCAGCACGTGATGGAGAAATAAAATAAAAATTAGTTAGTATCACTTAAAGTCCACAAATTATCACTTATACATTTATGATGCAGTATGGTTTTGTAAAATGAAATTCCTCAAGCAACATGTACCAGCTTTTTTTTTTTTTTTGGCTAGAATAAGAACAATGAACATGTTTGTGGTTTAAGTTTTTGTTTAAATTTTGTTTTTAGGCTTGATAAGGGGTATTTCCTTTGGAAAGTAGTGATTGAGCTTACTTTGTGATTTCTTTAATTTATGAGCAGTAAAGATAACCAAGCATGTATTTTATTAGGTGAACAAATAAGAAGCTTGTT
>NW_007805860.1:0-1070 GCF_000696425.1 Galeopterus variegatus | reverse complement strand
ATTCTAACTGGAGTGAGATAATATTTCATTGTGATTTTGATTTGCATTTCCTTGATGCTTAGTGATGTTGAACATTTTTTCATATACCTATTGGCCATTTATATGCCTTCTTTTGAGACATGTCTATTCAGTCGTTTTTACATTTTTTAATAGGATTATTTGTTTCCAGAAATATTATTTTTCTCCAGAAAGTGCGAGCACTGACTCCCTCTGTCCTGGAGTATCCTCCACACTGTGCTGTACTGCCTGTTCCCAGGGGTGCAGGGCATAATATGGGCTTGGGTGCCAGAGTCACAGTGTGATGAGGGGGCCTTAGGGATGTGGAGATGCTAGGGCCATTTGGCCCCAGGGCAAAATACACTCTGGTGTTGGCTCTGATTTCAAAATGGTGATGTCCTGTGGTGACCTGGGATCTGGGGGGTGGGGGACTCAGCATGAACTTCCTCTTGGATTAAGAAAGTTTCATGGGCTCCAAGCAGCTCCCCTTTGAAGACTCTGCGGTTTCCTTGTAGCTTGGATTATAGACATTTGTGGCAGGAGCATGGACTATTGGGGATACCCTTTGCCTACCTTTTCCCAGCAGCAAGGAGTATCTGCTGACTCCAAGCGAATTTTGGTCACGTGTCTTTCTCTATTGCCATCTCAAGTTTCTGAACCTCAGGAGATCTTCCTCATCCTTTTGCTGAATTAATGGTGTTTTTTTTCTCCCAGACACTCTATTCAACATGTGACTATCTCCTTGTTTTGGACCTTCTTTGCATCAGAGGCAAAAGCTGAGTGCCTCTGGTCAGCCATCTTGAACCAGGCTCCAAAAAGAACTTTTACCGACAAGGGGAGAAACACTTTACAAATAATCAATATAAGTATAGAAGCCAGTTAATATTTGTTTTGAGGGGTTTCCTTCTTTATCTGAAGACACTTGTCTCTTAAAGTTCTTCAAAGTGTGGTCTACCATAATTGTTTGTTTTAACAGAATAAGCTAATCAGAAAAATGTGGGTAAGAGTTTTCTGTTGTTTGGTTTTGAAAGAAAAAGTGTTTTTAAAATGTGAGGTCAATTGGCCATTTTCTT
>NW_007805859.1:0-1070 GCF_000696425.1 Galeopterus variegatus | reverse complement strand
CCAAACATTTATGCTGAGTGAAAGAAACTAGACACAAAGTAGTACCTACTGTTCATTTTTTATTTTAAAGGATATGCATATTTATTTGTTCAAATAACAAATACATAAACTGAATAACAGATAAATAATTAAATACTATATAGAAAGTAGAGTTTAAAATTTTCACAAAAAAGATATGTAAAACATTAAAATTTACATATTTCATTTTATAATCTCTACAATTATTTGAGATAGCACTCTAAAATCTTCCCAAAGCAGGAAAATATCAAATTAATTTCAACAGAGGAAGATGAATAACCTTTTTGAAAGCAAATTAATTTCAAAAAAAATCAACAAGTCCACAAAATAAAAAGAAATCAAGAACAGAAATTAAATATCTAAGTTTAACAACATAAATTGCATAAAAATTCAATAAAACAATATAAGCACAAAGGCACTTCAAAAAGTTCATGGAAAATAGAATTGAAAGATAATGGAAGTCTTTCCATGACCATTTTTTGTTTAAATTTTTCCTTTTTTTAAAAAAAATAAAAGACTATGATCATGCAAAATATGTTCTCTGACCACAGTAGCAGAAGGAAATTAGAAAAACTCACAAATGTGTAGGAATTAAACAACACTTTCCTAAATAAACAATGCATAAAAAGAAAAATCACGGGGAAATTAGATAGTGACATAACAAAGTGCAACATATCAAAATTTAGTATGCAGGACTCATGCATCGCTTAGAGGAAAATTTATACTTGTAAACATCTATGTTAAAAATAAGAAAAATCTCAAGTCGGTAATGTAAACTTTTACTTCAAAAAAATAGAAAAAGTAGAGCTAAGTAAACCAAAAGCAAATATAAGTAGGAAACGACAAAGATTACAACATAAATATATAAAATAGGGAATTAAAAGACAATAGAGAAAATCAACAAAACCAAAAGTTGATTCTTTATAAAGATCAACAAAATTTGCAAACCTTTATCTAGACTGACCAAAAAAAGGAGAGAAGACCAAAATTTCTAAGACCAGAAATAAAGTAGGGGCATTATTACATTCTCACTAATGGCTTTTCTTTTTCCT
>NW_007805858.1:0-1070 GCF_000696425.1 Galeopterus variegatus | reverse complement strand
AGCTCATTTGGTAAAGTGTGGTGCTGATAACACCAAGGTCATGGGTTTGGATCCCCCTACACGCCAACAGCCAAAAATAAAAAAAATAAATAAAAAAACAACTTAAAGGCAATCCCTAGACGGAAAAATGATGTTTGCAATTTAAATCCAATTGGCTCATATTCAACAGCTGCTCATTATCACTATTCATCATGGGATACAAAATAATACAGAAAAGAGAAAAAGGAATAAAATGATCAAATTGCAAAGAATAACAACAGCAAAAGATTGAGAATGCCAATTGTTAGCAAGGAATGGAGCAACTAAAACTCTCATATATTGCTAGTAAAAAGGTAAAACAATACTAGCACTTTAGGAAACAATTTACCAGATTTCTTTAAATATAAATGTTCACTTACTCTATACACCAGCATTTCACTCCTAGATATATGCACATGAAGCATATAGCAATGAAAAACTTGTTTCTTTATAGCAGATTGATTCATGTTTACAAGTGGCATACAATGCCCATCAACAGGTTAATAATTAAATTTTGAGGATACTATCATTTGCAACAACATGGCTTGAACTGGAAACCATCAAATTAAGTGAAATAAGTCAGGAACAAAAAGAAAATACCCCATAATATCACTCATATGTGAAATCTAAAAAAAATAAAAGTGGTTTTTATAGAAGTAGAGAGTAAAATAATGGTTACCAGAGCTGGCAAGGATGAGGGAGAGGAAAAATGGTGGACTAATTGGTACAAAACTCTACTATCTATTATGAGTGAATCACACACTGCAACCCACAAATATGTATAAATGTTAAAAACTTAAAAAGTGAGACTTTCACTGTGACGCTCACATTAGTGGAGATGAGAAGACTCAAACAAGCCTGGTGAGGCTCAGAATCATCATTCTTTGGTAACGAGAGTCTAACATAAGGCAACTTTTCTGGAAGACATTTTGCAATATTATCATATTTTTAAAATGGCTTGCCCATTGACTCTATGGAGATGACTATCAAAGTTCATGAAATTTGATAAAATATATGATGTTACATCCATATAGTGAATATATTATGTAGTT
>NW_007805857.1:0-1070 GCF_000696425.1 Galeopterus variegatus | reverse complement strand
GGGGTGAGATATTTCATTGTGGTTTTAATTTGCATTTCTCTGATGATGAGTGATTTTGAGCCTTCTTTCATGTGCCTGTTGGCCACTTGCTTGTCTTCTTTTGAAAAATGTCTGTTAGGTCTTTTGTCCATTTTCTAATTGTATTTATTTTTTTGCTGTTGAGTTGTTTGAGTTCCTTATATATCCTGGATATTAGCCCCTTGTCTGAATTGTAGTTTTCAAACACTTTCTCCCATTCCGTAGGTTGTCTCTTCATCTTGTTGATAGTGTCCCTTACTGTGCAGAAGCTTTTTAGTTTGATGGTGTCCCAGCTGTGTATTTTTGCTTTAGTTGCCTGTGCCTTTGTAGTCTTGCTCAAAAAAGTGCTGCCCACTCTCATTTCATGTAGCATTTCTCTGCATTTTCTTCTAGTAGTTTCACAATTTGGGGTCTTAAATTTTGGTCGTTAATCTATTTAGATTTGATTTTTGTGCTTGGTGAGAGGTAGTTGTCTAGTTTCAGTTTTCTGCATGTGAATATCCAGTTTTCCCAGCACCATTTATTGAAGAGGTTGTCCTTTCCCCACTGTATATTCTTGGCACCTTTGTCAAAAATCAATTTGCTGTAAGTGCCTGGGTTTTTTTCAGGGCTCTCTGTTCTGTTCCATTGGTTTATTTGTCTATTTTTATGCCAGTACCATGCTGTTTTGGTTACTATAGCTGTATAGTATATTTTGAAGTCAGGAGGTGTGATGCCTCCAACTTTGTTCTTTTAATTCAAGATTGCTTTAGCTATATGGGGTCCTTTGTGTTTCCATATAAATTTTAAGATTATTTTTTTCTATTTCTGTGAAGAATGTCGCTGTTGTTTTCATAGGGATTACATTGAATATGTAGATTTCTTTGGGTAATATGGACACTTTAATGATGTTAATTCTTCTGAACCATGAACATGGAATATCTTTCCAATTATTTGTGTCTTCTTCAATTTTTTTCACCAATGTTTCATTGTACCTGCTTTTTTTCATTGTACCTCATTTCACCTGCTTGGTTAAATTTACTCCTCCATATTTCTTTTTTTTTTTTTTTTTG
>NW_007805856.1:0-1070 GCF_000696425.1 Galeopterus variegatus | reverse complement strand
GTAATATCACATACTCACAAAAAATCTCAATATGTACTTTTTATTTCTCTTTTGCATTAATTGCCTATTTACTGTAAAATAGGAGCTAATTTTCACAGTACAAAATTGTGTAAGTGTTACTTTACGTTTTTAATTACATCAATTCATTATTTGCATGATTTAACAGCCCATAGGCTACTAAAAAAATGATCATTTTAAAAGCTTGAAATTGCTAATGACTTCTGAGGCAAAACTGGAAGAGATTCAACCCGGAGAATGATTGATTTCTTAGTGATGTTTTTCTGTCATAAACCCAAGATATTTGAGAAAGGCATGCTATAATTTTTCCACAGCATAGTGCACTGCCAAACGCTACCGTTTTAAAAGCTTGCAGATATTAAAAGTAGAATTGTCTAGCAACAGTAAAACTTCACAAATGTCCTACAATTTCTATTTTAAATACAACAACTTTTAAAGTCCTAGAGGTCAATGGGAATTCAAAGCTATTTTATTCAGTAGTTCAGACAACTGGTGAAAGCATTGTTTGAATGATAGAGACGCTATGTTTATGCAGAAAGTCTCATCTAGAAGTTTTAACTGTAGTGAGCATTCTAATGAAGGCTGTGTAAATATTAAACAGCAGCTACAATTATGCTTCTGTTTTCTTTTCAATATTGAATGTTTACATTCTTAAAGCATCCCTGATCGATAGCTTTTATTGACTTTGTTTTTTCCTTTCTCAGCCATTTCTTTACTTGTTTTGCTTTATGCATTTCTTCATATGGTGTTTTATTTATTTATTTTTCTATTGATGGGGGAGTGGAGATTGCCTTCTTTTTATTAACAGCTTGAATTAGCAGCAGGCACTGAGGCTTAGAGCCAAGCAAGGAAGACGCAGACAGCTTATTTTTTTTTTTTCAGTATTACTTTCAACCTTGAACACAGACCTCTGGGTAATGTCACACTGGATTCTTGCTGCTGCATCTTGTTGAGGACTCCTTTTATGCTTGTCTCAGCATTGGTTTAAAACAAGATCAGGACCAAGAGAACCAAGCTGCTTTTGCAAAGGTCTTCCTTCATCTACCCTTTCT
>NW_007805855.1:0-1070 GCF_000696425.1 Galeopterus variegatus | reverse complement strand
ACACGGCAGTGGTGGACACACATCATTATGCGTTTATCCAAATCCATGGAACACACACACAAGACTGAAGCCTACGTCTTCTTTGGGAAAACTTGTATTCAAGTTCTCTGCCCATTTTTCAATTGGGTTATTTGTGGGTTTTTGCTGTTAAGTTGTGTAAGTTCCTCATATGGTACATTGTGGATATTAATCCCCTTTCAGATATACAGTTTGCAAATATTTCCTCCTAATTCACAGGCTGCCTTTCCATGTTGTTGTTTTCCTTGCTGTGAAGAAGGCTTTATTTTGATGTAGTTCCACTTGCTTATTTTTGCTTTTCTTGCCTGAGCTTTTGATTTGATATTCAAAAAAAAAATCAATGGCAAGGCCAATATCAAGGAGCTCTCCCCTGTTTTCTTCTAGGAGTTTCATGGTTTCGGGTCTCATGTTTAGGTCTTTAATCCATTTTTAGTTTATTTTTTGTGTATGGTATAAGACAAGGGTCCAGTTTTCATGTTTAGGTCTTCAATCCATTTTTAGTTTACTTTTTGTGTATGGTATAAGACAAGGGTCCAGTTTCATTCTTTCACATGAGGATGTCCAGTTTTCCCAGCACCACTTATTGAAGAGACTATCCTTTCCCCACCGTGTTTTCTCAGTGTGCTCATTGAAAACTAACTCACCATAGAAGTTTGGGTTTATTGCTGGGCTCTCTATTCTGCCCCATTGGTCTAGAAGCCATAAAAATGGCCAGGAATGTAAAAAGGTACTTGACATCACTAAACATCAGGAAAATGCAAATCAAAACCACAATGAGACATCACCCCACTCTATTAGGATGGCCATTGAGATGTCACAAGTCTTGGCGAGGATGTAGAGAAAAGGAAACCCTAATACACTGCTGGTGGGAGTGTACATTAGTATAGCCGTTGTGGAAAATAGTATGGAGTTTCCTCCAAAAAATTAAAAATAGAACTACCATATGACCCAGCAATCCTACTGTTGTGTACATACCCAAAGGAGATGAAATCAGCATCTCGTGGAGGTGTCTCCACTCACATGTTAATCTACAGCATTATTCACAACAGCCA
>NW_007805854.1:0-1070 GCF_000696425.1 Galeopterus variegatus | reverse complement strand
TGTTTCCCATGTCCCCTGTAAGAGCTGTTGTACCCACTCCCCTCTTGGCAGGAACTTGGAAGATTATTTCATTAATCACCAGACCAGGAGAAGGGTAGTACCTGCAATTTACAAGGGGAAATAGAGGCACAGGATGAAGGGTCAGGACAGAAAAAAAAAGGTATTGTGTTATTTGGCTTCTTAACTATTATTAGTTATCTGCCAGGCTTTCTATAGCATTCTTCGTAAAATTCTAAACATGTTTAAAAGTTCCCTCCTACATACAGTTACAAACTGAAGCGGCCTTAGGGAACATTATTAAAATGCCTTCAATTAACAAAAACAAAAAAGAAGGCTCAAAATGGTTGAATGACTTGTCCAAGGACACACAGCTAGTAAAGCACAGGATAAAAATACATGAAAATGCCTGAATGAATCCTCTTCTTTCTGTGTTCTGCTTAAATTCTTCAATTTCAAATACAATAGTTGTTTCACACACAGTTAAGCTATTATCCACATTAGCAAAGAAAGTGCCATCCTGAATGCAGCTTTCAATATTTCCAGAGATTTTTTTAATGGTTAGTAAGGACAACGAGGAGTAACTGGCTATGCTTGCATATGATTCCTCTTCTATTACATTTACCGAAACACTTTGTGATTATTCTAGGTATAAAAAAGCGTTTGATATGAAACATAATACAAAAAATAAAATTTTGCTTGTGAAAGAAAATACTCTTCAATACCAAGTATAATCTGTTTCTTTATACTTTTCAAACAATAAGACTGGCGTAAGAAAATCAGAGCTAGGGCCAACTATAACAGGTGCTAATAAAGTTTTTCCATGAACTATTGTGTCAGCATAATCCCTAGTCTGACCTGGAACACTTCGGCCATTTTAATGCTGGGCCTCCTGGATTATCTATCCCAGGTTAAAAATGTCCCCAAATTGATTCACTGCAATGGAGAGAGGATCTGCACGGATTATTCTAAAATTCCACAAATTTCTCTGACATACAGTATATATGAACTATGTTTTCAGAATTACAATTCAATGAATTGCCCAGCCAAGCAACATCTTCACAGTTTAACAG
>NW_007805853.1:0-1070 GCF_000696425.1 Galeopterus variegatus | reverse complement strand
TGCTTCCCTGGAGGACCTTGACTAATACAGACAGTTGTGACCTTCATCAGTGCAGTCTCCTCTCTGGACTGAGAAATCTTCAGAGATGGCCAAAGCATAACCCATAATCAGTGAGGAAGAGGAGCAAGTTATATTACTTATAATAATGTAGACAAGTTATATTTAGGCAATCACAGGGGGCTAAGGGCTCTCTATATCTAAATAGATATAGATATCTATCTATCTATCTCCACATCCACACACACACCACTCATTTTCAGAGCCGTTTATTATCAATTATTTTCTACCACAAGTGTTTAGTGAATGTTTATGTGCCAGCAATATTTAAGTGTGATACAGTCAAGAAAAATACAAGCTCCTGCTCTATTGTAAATGGTAGGTAATAAATAAACAGGAGAAAGCAATAATAAAAAGTGACACTAAGAAACCAGGATGATATTATTCAATGACTAGAAGGCATCATTATATTTGTCAACCTCATTTTGGAGGTCTTAGTTTGGTACAGGTCCAAAATAGACATACTCACATGGACAATGTAAGTGTACTGTTTAGGGATGGCTGCAGACTTATTCTGTGGCTGAAACAGAAGTGAAATTAGAAATATCACATTGATAAATGACAGCCAGAAAAGTCTTCCCAATACAAATTGTACATATTTATTCAATTATTTGTTTGTTTGTTTATCCATCTATAAGTTTATCAATGTGTTTATTTAAATTCAACTTTGCCATTAGCAATTTTGTACAAAAACAGTAAGTGTATTAAAAATTAATGTTTTTGTGGTAGGATTTATAGAGGATGCAAATTTTTTTTTCTTCCCCAAGAAAACTGTATTGGTCTGTTTCTATTGCTTATAACAGAAATACCTGAAACTGGTTAATTTATAAGAAATTTATTACTTACAGTTTCAGAGGCTGGGAAGTCCAAAGTCCAGGAAATATATCTGATGAGGGTCTTGTTCTTGGTGGTGACTCTATAGAAACTCAGGGTGTCACATGGTGAAATGGCAGAAGCAAGAGAGAGAGCTAAGCTTCTCAGTTGCTCTCCTTTTAAAGCCTTCAGACCCATGC
>NW_007805852.1:0-1070 GCF_000696425.1 Galeopterus variegatus | reverse complement strand
GACAGTAAGCCTATTTTCTATTTTTGGCTATTATGAACAAAACTGCTGAGGTAATTCTTATAATTTTATTTCTGAACGCATGCTATAATGTCTCTTAGATAATAGGAAAAATTCTGGGTCAGAGGATAGATATATGTTTTTAAAAACTGCCAAAAGTTTGCCAAAGCATATAACCTGTTATATACGAAATGTGTGTAACCCTTTTAAACTCTCATGATTAATGTATGAGAGTCTCAGTTGATCCACATCTTCACCATTTGGTGTTATCATTCTGATAATTTGTGTATCCTCTTTTTGAAGTTTCTGTTCGAATATTGTGTCCATCTGTAATTGGATAGTTTGTGTTTTTACTATTGAATTATACCAGGGTACTTCAGAAAGTTCATGGAAAGATTTATATTATCTTTCAATTCTACTTTTCCAAGAACTTTTTGAAGTACCCTTGTATGAGTTTATTGCATAATCTGTTTATGCTTATTATACTCATAAACATACATACTTATGTATATACTTGTATATATACAAGAAATTTGCTTGAAATATATGCTGCAAATACTTTCCTGCAGTCAGTGGCTTGCTGTTTATTTTCATGATTTGATTTGCACAAGTTTTAAGTCTAATAAAATACAACTCATCATTTTTTCTTTTTTATGATTTGTAGTCTGTATCCTCTCTAAGAAATTCTTGCCTATCCCAAGGCACAAAGAAATCATCCTCTGTTTTCTTCCAAAGGCTTTGCTAGTTTAGTTTTACACTTTGATCTATTATTTATCTCTAATTGATTTTTGAGTATGGAATAAGATACCGATTAGGTTATTAATTTTGCATATGAGTATCATATTGTTTTATAATTTCTTGTAAAGATTTTCCTTTACTGGATAAATTGCTCTAACACTAGTTTAAAAAACAATTTGACTGTTATATTTACTGTATATTACTGTGTGTATATATACTTATAAATATATATATAGAGAGAGACTCTATACTGTTCCATTGAGCTATCCTTACACCAATAGCATATTGTCTTGATTGTCATAAATTTGCACTAAGCCTTTCTATTATTATCTATT
>NW_007805851.1:0-1070 GCF_000696425.1 Galeopterus variegatus | reverse complement strand
GCGGGAGCGCCGCCACGCTCCCAAGCAGCGCACTGTAGCAGTGCGCCACCAGGCCAGCCCTGAAAATAGCTTTCTATTTGCAATAGAAAAGTCCTACTGTCTCAGTGAATCCCAATTCCTGAAAGGCCAAGCTTCAAATTAGTCCTTCTCCCCCAGAAGGTATACTGGGAAATTGTAGAGGTATTCCAACCTAGTTGAGATATCACATTTTGTTTAATTGTTCTGAGCTCGTTGAGGTCAAGACACACCCCCTTCTCCTCAGGCATCCCTGAGACAGAAGTGAAATCTCAGCACTTAGTAACTAAGCACAGATCCGCTACAGAGCTGGGAATACAGTGGAAATGAATAGCTAGGGGTAGAAGCTGTACAAATTGGCCTCTTGCAGTGATGGCTGTGTATTGTAGGGACTGTGAATTATCTCAGACAGGCTCTGGGCCAGTGAAGGAAGCAACCTCTGCTGCGCATACAGCACTGCCTGGCCTTGGTGGAGAGCTATGGCTGTCTGCGGAACTTCAACCTGAGTGGAGTAAGGCACACACCCATGCATGCAAAAATAGACATAGACACATGCGCCCAAACATAGTGCACATCATAATGAGAGGGCAGAGACACGAAGGGAAGAGAACCAAGTGGATTTAAACAGGGAACAGATTTCCAAAAGAAGGAAAGCACAGAGCTCAGAGTTAAAGAGTTCAAGTCTAGATGGAGAGAATAATGTGAATATGTGTGCAGACACAGGACCAAGCTCATAGGGTGCCTGCGGAGCTCCAGGCTTGTGCCCAGGAGAGGACAGGAGAGGAGGCCAACTGTGCCAATGCCAGTTGGTAGGGATGGTTCTACCCCCAATCTATACCTAATTAATTCATTCATCAACATTTATTGAGCTTCTACAAGTGACTGGCACTGTGCAAATCACCAGACATACAATGATGGTTAATAGTTAATACACAGTCTTATCTTCAAAGAGCTTATGGTTCAGTTTAGTCAGGGAGACAAAAGCAAAAAGATGCTTACAGTATTCTGTAATAAAGACTATGATAGATGTCTGCCTGTGGTGCTCAGAGGTAACA
>NW_007805850.1:0-1070 GCF_000696425.1 Galeopterus variegatus | reverse complement strand
TGAGTTGGGTGTCTTCATTAGTTTAGAACTTCAAAACAAAGGCCAGAAAACTGGAAAGGAGTAACTGTGAATTAGAAAAATAAAAATCTTTTTCACATGCAATAAATTTCCAACAGCACATCTATCCTGACAGTATTTTGGAATTGGATCACATGCAAAAATTGTACACTTGGTAAGGAGTGATTGAAAAATTGCACAAAAGTGCTTTATTGGCTTCATGTCATTCTTTAAACAGCAAGCAGCAAGTAATGAACTCCATTCTCAACGAAAGAGGCCACTTGTATTCAAGTGCCAGTTACTTACATTCCTAATCAATTATGTCATTTTCACATTGCTTTCTCTTAAATAAAATGAGCTGGTGGCTGAGGAAAAGTTAGAATGACGTTTTCCACTGCCCAAATTACAAGACAGCATATTTTAGTAATTAGTCTGCATTTGCTAAAGATGTCGCCAAATTTGGAATAATAGTAGCATTTACTCGTCAACACTGAAATGTAATTCCAAGTTTCCTTCTAAGTCTTGAAACAGTTCAGTATGATACTACCTCAATCCTGTGTAGGTCTTAACAGTTGGATTAGCTATGCACATTTCCATATCTCCATAGACACTAAAGAATAATCACTTTTATATGTAAATACATTTAGTATAACTACCCTAGAGACAACAGTGGCTGCTGCAGTTATTAATGAAGCTGCATTTAATTTGATGATCATCAAATTACTCTCTAGGAAAAATTCAAGAAGCTGAGTATGATCTGAGCTCAGACATCACATTTGCTCTGTAGGATAAACTAGGCTAGAACAAGTAAAATTGCTTATACATTAAAACAGTGATTGCTTTTCTGGTTAGGATGTGAAATATGCAGGCCTTCTGCTCTCATCCCAAGGTCATTCTGTACTTTGTTCCAAGTATGTTGCTAGAAGATCCTGAAGTCCATATCTCAAGTGTCACTGGCTAGTATTTATCCACAATTCAGCCAACACGAAGCTCAAAGCAACAGTGAAAGCCTAAGTGAGAATGACCTGCTGTTGCCAGGGTACAAATTTGGCTGTCTTGTCACCACTGCTCGT
>NW_007805849.1:0-1070 GCF_000696425.1 Galeopterus variegatus | reverse complement strand
GATTTTCATAGCATAAAATATAAAATTTAAAGCTGTATTATCATTACCATTAATAATTTATTTTTATAATGCTAATTATATGAGATTTATACTAATAGGCTAATTAATCCTCAAGGCTAGGACCATGGTTTGTTCTCTTCCTCTCTCTCTTTCTGCTGAATCCTACCACAACATTCGGTATTCAATAAATATTTCTTCAAATCATCAAGCACAGAAGTTTCCAGATAAGAGGCAGAGAAAGAGCAGCTAAAATTTGATTCTGATCTTCTACCAGTGGTGTATCCAGGCTCCCAGGCTATGCCATTATGAGAACGATAATACAAAGAAAAATAGTTTGAATCATGTGATTCCAGAGTTCTAAGAACTAATTTGTAACCAGTTTGATTTCTAATTATAATTTCTAATCATGAAAAATTGACTTTTTATCTAGAGAGCATTTATGTCGATATCTTTATGCCTTTATTCCTAACATAAATTGCTCAAGCTTTCCTCCAAAGCACTGGATGTTTGGTGATCGACACCTGTGATAATATCAAAGATATGTAAACACACACACATCAGTGCTTAGTGCCTGCTTTTCTTATGGCTGGTCAGAAGTCTTTTAATGAAAAGAGACTGATGCCCTTTGGTTCAAGACCAGTAGATAACATCAGGGAGAAATGGGGTCACAGCCAGCCAAGGGCCAGAGCAATATCTAAAAGCAAGAAGCAGTTTCAACAAAAGTAGATTAAACCAGTCCTAAGAAACATCTAGTATCCTTACTGGTTTCTCCGCTAGGCAGAGGCTCTCCTGGGCACTCAGTCTACCCTGATGCTGACTATTCAGCACTGTGGAGGGACAGGCACTGAAAAACTGCACCGTGTGCTTGCAATCCCCAGCACACCCTGAACTAAGGCAAGCTTCTGGTTAACCAACAGCTAATAACTTCAAAGGCCAGAGGGAAGCCAGGTGAGGGAATATCTTCATGCAGTTCTTTTGCAAACTAAATTTGAAAGATTCTTTTGCAAACTAATCTTGGAAAGAGCTCAATAGAGATTTGTTAAGTAAGTTAATTTTCTCTTAAGTCTGTC
>NW_007805848.1:0-1070 GCF_000696425.1 Galeopterus variegatus | reverse complement strand
TCCTAGGGCTAGAACACTGTTTACTAGAATGCTGTACATTCAGCCAAGACCAGTTGGAAGCCTGCGTGAAAAGTTTTTATTTGCAGGGCGGTATGATCAGGGGGCACCCAACCCAGACATCTGCCAGGATCAAGCAGGTAAGTGGCTGCGTGCACCCCTCAGGGCACATCGTGGGTGGGGTGCTGGAGTGTGCCTGGCCCTGGCTAACGTCCTTTGGCTACAAACAAGAGCAAACAACAAAACAAGAGGACCCACGAAGAGTGCCGGTGCGGTCATTTTGGTGCCATCACAATCCTGGTAAATAGAAATATTCTTCCTATTTTATAGCTAAGGAAATGGAGGTTTTGAACAGGTGCATATCCTACCCAAAGGTGGAGAGTGGGAGGTTCATACAAAGCCCAGGTGCCTGCAGTGTCCTCTCCGAGACAGAAACCCTAAAGCCATTCTTCCTGGTGCACTCGGAGTAACCAGAGCAGCCCTTGATGGGGTCCGCCTATGGACCCGGGGGAACGAGGCTGCCTTCCCCAGGCCACTATCCATACTCAGAAATGCCAAGAAGTTGCCTCCTCAGTCACCTCATCTTCTCTGTCGCCTTTCCCTGCAGCCTCTGTACTGGCCGGGAGCAGCTGGAGAGCATCTGTTTGATCCAGAAGCCAATAACTTGTAACCCTCTCTCTGGGCCGCCTGCTCACGGTGTGCGCACAGGTATGGGCCAGGTTTGGGACAGGTTTGGGGTAAAGGAAACCTTACATGTGACACTTGCTTTAAATCTTTTGCCACTACTTCATTTTTCTCTCCATATAATATTCATAATCTTTTTGTTTTTAAATTATTTTCAAAACCACTTATGGTCAGAAAGAGCTCTCCCAGCCCACATTTGGCTTTGGCTGGGTACATTGATCTGAAATGCATTCACTTTGGTGCAGGGGCTTCCCGCGCTCTGTTCCAGAATAAGGAGCACCCGCTACGGAGCGGTACATTAGGAAAAGGCACCCTCCCTTTTAGTGACACTTCTTCACACAGGCCCAGAATGTCAACTCCCAGCATTCACCAGAAAACACAAGCAGGGT
>NW_007805847.1:0-1070 GCF_000696425.1 Galeopterus variegatus | reverse complement strand
TGAAAAGATGCTCAGCTCACTAGTCATTAGAGAAATAATATTAAAGTAATAATGAGGCGCCACTACACACTAGTTAAAAGACTGGCTATAATAAGTGTTGGCAAGGATACGGAGCAACTGGAACTCTCACAGATTGCTGGTGGGAATGCAAAATGGCACAGCCACTTTGGAAAACAGTGTGGTATCATCTTACAAAGTTAATCATACATGTACCCTATAACACAGCAATTCCACTTCGAGGTATTTACCCAAGAGAAATTAAAATGTATGTTCACAAAAAGATTGGTACACAAATGTTCATAGATGTATTATTCGGAATAGCCCCAAACTGGAAGCAACCCAAGTGTTCATCAACTGGTGAGTGGATAAATGAATTGCTGTATATCCATACTTGGGAATACTACCCTGCAATAAAAAGTAACAAAACATTAATAATGCATGCAAAAACATGCAAAAATATTATGCTAAGTGAAAGAAATCAAACATGAAAGAATATGTACTGCATGATTCCATTTATAGGAAATGCTAGAAAAGGCAGAACTGCAGTGACAGAAAGCAATTGTTGTCTAGGGCCAGGCCAGGAACAGGGGGTCAACTGCAAAGAAGCACAAGGAAACTTTTGGGGGTGATGGAATTGTTTTATACCTTGATTGGGACGGTGATTACACGATTTCATACAATTACCAAAATTTGTCATATGTACACTCAAAATAAGTGAATTCTGTTGTGTACAAATAATACCTTAATAAAAAGTTAATTTAAAAATCACAAAGACCAAATTCAACATAGTTGTTACCCCTGGATAGGAATGGGAAGAAAAACGCAGAGCTTCAGCTGCACTGGCAGTGTTTTCTTTCTCTGAAATACAGACAGGAAGAAGATAGGGGAAAATGTTAAGATCTGACAAAGTTGGGTGTTTATTCTTCATTCTTTATATTTTTCTATATTGTTGAAATATTTCAAAACTGTCTTTGAAAGAATGAATTAGTGAGTCAAAAATAAGCTGAGGAGGGCCGGCCCGGTGGCGCACTGCTGTAGTGCGCCGCTTGGGAAGCGCGGCAGCGCTCCCG
>NW_007805846.1:0-1070 GCF_000696425.1 Galeopterus variegatus | reverse complement strand
TTT
Organism: Galeopterus variegatus; assembly: GCF_000696425.1. Taxonomy (NCBI): domain Eukaryota; kingdom Metazoa; phylum Chordata; class Mammalia; order Dermoptera; family Cynocephalidae; genus Galeopterus; species Galeopterus variegatus. The sequence continues at coordinate 1,067 of NW_007805846.1, read as the reverse complement.
GTAGGTTGTTTCTGGCCAGGAAAGATTCCCCTGTGCTCTCTTGGTTATCCATGCCCTGCAAGTGGTTTTGGGAGCTCTCTTGAAGTGAGACACACATAGACTTGGGGTCAGGAGAGGGTTTGGGGTTGTGTCTCTATCACTTTAAAATCTACCTTGGGAAAAGTTATTAACCTCTAAGCACCTTGATTTTCTTTTCTGTACAGTGGGAGTAACGGTGTCTACTCTTTCAAGATTGAGCTTAGAATCAAATGTAAAAACACAGGTGAATGATTTTATCAGTTATAAGGACAGTATAAGGCAGTTCTTATGATTATTTTCCAAAACAGGGAATGAGTAAATAACTAATGCAAATTCGTGAAATGTCATCTCATTAATAAACCCCCAAACAAGTAAAAACTATTTACTGAGCACCTACATGAAAACCAGCATGCGTTCAGCATTGCCAGGGTTAGAAGGTGGGAACAAGGCCAGTAGCTTGAGGCCAGTAGCGGCCAGCACTGTTGGGCTCTCGCACAGTCACGGAGAGAGACAGGACGCATCGCTGAAATGGCTCAGTGTGTCCCACTGCGTCTCCTAATCTTATTTACTTCAACTGATATTTTTTGACTTATTGCTATGTTCCATGCCTTCTAAGGTAAGTTACTTCATGAGATACAACCACTGAGGAGATATTTACAGCTATAGTTTGCAGATGAGGAATTGTAGTATGTGATTTTATAAAGTGTTTATTTTTTCCTATTTTGCACAATTGCCATGTGGCGGAACCAAGCTCTGATTTTTTTTTTTAAGTCTTGTGACTTTTCCACAGTCCACCTATGCCATGTATAGAATACATACTCCATAGGAGTAGGGTATCTTAAAAAAGGACACACCATCTTAAAAGAGGACACACCAATGTTGCAAAACTTCACATGGACACATGCCTGTTTCTATGACGTGAATGTCTGCTGTTATGGTCTGAATGTTTGTGTCCCCAAAATGAATATGTTGAAATCCTAACCCTCAATGTGATGATATTAGCAGGTGGGGCCTGTGGGAGGTGACTAGGTCATCAGGGTGGAGCCTTC
>NW_007805845.1:0-1070 GCF_000696425.1 Galeopterus variegatus | reverse complement strand
GCCCCCTCCTCACAGAAGCAGGCAAGCAGCACAGCAGGCCCAGAGGGCCTAGGCAGGAGCCGAGGACAGCAGCCCCCACCCAGAAGCAAGCATCCCTCACCTGGAAGCAGGCAAGGAGCATGACGAAAACTCCACTTCAGCACATGTGGCCCACCACTGCAACCACCACAGCCACAGCTGCTGCAGAGATGGCTTGATGCCACAGCAGTAGCCACAAGTGACCATACAGGTGACCTGCCAGACACTCAACTACATTGACACAAGGAATGTCACCAGTGGAGACCAAAAAAAGAAGAGGATGTCTCTTCAAACTCCTATCCAAAGTAATAGAAGAAGGAACTGCTCTGCCAGATAACTAGACATCAATGTAGAAATACTAGAAATATGAAAATCCAAGAAAATATGACACCCTTGGAGAGCAAGAAACCCTTGAAATGACTGAAAAGGAATTCTGAACAACAATCTGAAGGAAATTCACCAAAAGACAAGAAGACTCGGTTAGAACATAATGAAACTAGAAAAAAGCCCAGGATATGAAGGAGTAATGTTATGAAGAGATTAATACCTTAAAAAAGAGTGTAGCAGAACTTGGAACTGAAAGATTCACTCAACAAAATAAAAACACAACTGAGAGCTTAAGCAGCAGGCTAGACTAAGCAGAGGAAAGAATTTCTGATCTCAAAGATAGTCTTCTCAAAATAACCCAGGTGGACAAAAACAAAAGGAAAAAGAATTTTAAAAAATAAAGAAACTCTAAGAGAGCTAGCAGACAACCTTAAGTGCACAATCATTCAAATCATGATTCAGATTCATGTTCCAGAAGGGGAGGAGAAAGGGAAAGGCATGGAAAACCTATTCAATGAAATAATAACTGAAAACTTCCCGGGTATAGGGAGAGACACAGACCTTCAGATCCAGGAGGCTCAAAGATCCCCAAATAGATTCAATCCAAAAAGTTCCTCTCCAAGACACAGTATAGTCAAACTGGCAAAGCTCAAAGACAAAGAGGGAATCTTCAAAGAAGCAAGAGAAAAGCATCAAGTCACCTATAAGGAAGCCGCTATCAGACT
>NW_007805844.1:0-1070 GCF_000696425.1 Galeopterus variegatus | reverse complement strand
TTAGTAATGTTTTATATGTTGAAAATTTTCACCGAACATTTTCAACCAAGAACTTGCACGTGAAATTTTCTAGGTCCATGTGTTACAGATGCTATTTTCTACAAGCGTCAAGTGAGGGTCCGTTTATGGAAGAGTCTCCATTCACATACTTCTAGTAAGTGAGCTTGAGGCTTATTTTAGGTCACCCCCCTCACTCCACTCAACTGCATTTGAAAAGTCACGGGATTAATTTCTGGGTGTGGGTGAGGGCCAACTCAGAGGCTTCTCCACCTATAAATCAGGGAGCTGGAGGGCTTTGTTAGATTTACCCAGACCTCTCACAGACAGATGATGTGTTCACGCACATGGAGCAGACACCTAATGCCAAACACACCTCCAGAGCACGTTGCTACTTTGTCATCTCCCAAAGCATTTAGACATCTGTGCATTTTTTGGTAAACTGTGTTTATTTACTGTTCCGTGGCAGTGAAATTTCTCTCTCTGTACTTCTGATGGCCTCAGCACTCTCTGTCCCATGAGCTTTTCATGTCACCCTGGTGTGGTCTGCAAAGCGGAGCTCATAGTATTTGGGTCGCATAACTGTTTCTGGTGCCAACACATGCTTTCTTTCACATTACTATTAACCATGCAGTAAAGAAGGGAGATTGGCTGGTGAAAGTGTCCTGGGTCCTTCAAGGTTTACTCAGATTTCATGGTCCTGGTAACCTGAGCTCCCTAAATGGAGTGGTTTAGCGGTTATGGTGACGTGACTGCTTTATCCTAACCTATCAGCTGGACAATCATGTTTGAGTGTGTGTGTGTTTGAGCAGGCCTTTCATTGGTATAGGGAGCTCAGAAAGGCCCTGGAAGGTGCCTCGATGTTGGATTGGCACATGCAGCCATGCTCGCACTTTATGACCCCAGCCATGCTCGCACCACCTGACCCCAGCCTGAGACCCTCCCCCTCTGTTTACCCCCAGGAGGAAAGTGACAGTGACAGCTTATGTGAGATGCTGCCACCATCTTGTCTGAAAAAGCCACAGCTATCCTAGGGATGCTGGAAGAGGGGGTGTCTGTAATAAGTAAGAGAG
>NW_007805843.1:0-1071 GCF_000696425.1 Galeopterus variegatus | reverse complement strand
TGGAGTTACTTGGAGGCAGCAGGGGAGAGGAGGGCCTTGGCGGCCCCCAGGACAGCAAGACCACTGATAGGTTTCCTGTGGATCCACACAGGAGTGAAGAGCCAGAACAACTGAAAAAAAGGAGCCATTCAGAGGCCTGTGAGTCATCACGAGGGACCAGTGCAGGACCCATCCATGGGAAGTGTTTGCAACATGGGCAGTGGGAGAGACGTACCCACCAGGGGAACACTGAGACACAGCAAGGACAGATGATCTGCCCCCCAATCAGCACAGGACCACTCAGAGGAGACTGGTCAGGAATACAAAATTGCATGCACTGCAGTTTGATGAAAAACCTCAGGTCCAGATCAGAGATTCTACAGAACACAGACCCACCAGGTCTCTGGAGAGCTGGAAGTACATATAAGGTCAACCATTAAACTCTGAGCTGCACAAAAAGCCTTCCCTAGGGAAACAGCAGCAAAGTACCAATTTAAACAACCACACAGCTCAAGTACTGGTTCCCACAGGAAGTTGCCCTGTGTTAGAAGCAAAGGACAAAAAATTAGTTCCGGGCCAGGCACACCACCAGCCCCTTGGGGCCTTCCTTGGAACTGGAGGCTTGGATCTGGGATTGGACCCCACTCCCACTTCCAGGCAAACTGCACCAGTGCCTCAGGGCCAGCCTGGGGACCTGAAGCATGGAGAAGAAGACTGGACCCCCCTCCCACAACCAGGCACACCACGCCAGCACCTTGGGGCCTGCCCGGGAACCTGAGACAAGGAGAAGCGGAACAGACCTCTCTCCCACAACCAGGCACACTGAGACAGCACTTTAGGGCCCACCTGGGGAATGGAGGCATGGAGAAGGGGACTGGACCCCTCTCCCACAACCAGGCACACTGAGCCAGCGCCTTGGGGCCCACCCAGGGACCCAGGGTATGGAGTTGAGGACTGGACCTCTCTCCCACAACCAGGCACACTGAGCCAGCGCCTTGGGGCCCACCCAGGGACCCAGGGTATGGAGTTGAGGACTGGACCTCTCTCCCACAACCAGGCCCAGCATGGCAGCAACTCAGAGCCCACCCAGGG
>NW_007805842.1:0-1071 GCF_000696425.1 Galeopterus variegatus | reverse complement strand
GCGCCGCCGCGCTTCCCAAGCGGCGCACTGTAGCAGTGCGCCACCGGGCCGGCCCTTGAATTCCATTTTAAAGCACCTTGTTGCTTTCTTTTGGAAGATGTGATGACATAAATAATAAAATATTATTAGATGTTTTCACTTAAATATTTTTTAGTCTCCTAAAAGTTATCCTTCCCTCAAATCTCCCTCTAGGTTTCCCTAATTCTATGATACTTCTAGTTTAAAAGTATCACATTGCCTCACATTGCCTTTTACCTATTTCTTTTATGAACATACAATGTCCAAATAATTTCTAAATCCTATTGATTCCTCTTCTTCATAATCATTTTGAGAAACAGTTCTTTCTTTTCACATCCATTGCCATCATTCTGTAGAGGTCCCTGTCAGTATGTGTATAGAATAATAAGCTAGGCCAATTTTTTTTCCCCATGTTTAGTCTTTTCTCTGTCTATCACACAACTCACATTGCATATCGCCACCTGAGAATTCTTACTAAAATATTTATGTCGTGAGTTAACAATAAATAAGTGTTCATTGAACAATCCCTGGATCAAGGTAATATTTTAGACACAATGGATGAGTGGAAGTGATGGGGTGGGTTACGGAAAGAGGAGATATTTTGGCCCCAAAAAATTTTCAACAAGCTCCCTGCTTCTATGAGTTTATATTTTAGTTGAAATGCATACTGCAGTAAACTGAAAGACTTAATGCAAGAGCACACACATACATGCAAATAGGTGAATACAGAAACTTGACATTTGCCTTTTCAAATTTCTGATATGATTTATCCTCTCTGATTTCCAGTTCAAAGATGAATCCTATTGATAGCTTGAAAGGAAATAACTATACTCATGTATTAACCTTTATAATCCCTTTATTTGTGATAATCTCAACACTTGGCTTTTTCGCATGTGTGTTTGTTACAGTAACAAGTTTTGCAATGGCTGCAGCCAATGACCAATAGCAGCTCACGTCACCATCTGCTCTTTGCTTGCTTTCATTTAAAGCAGCAACTACATCACATGTTGAGGCTGACCAATGAACACAGGAGTAAGGCCACTTTGAGGGAAA
>NW_007805841.1:0-1071 GCF_000696425.1 Galeopterus variegatus | reverse complement strand
CAACACCAAGTCAAGGGTTAAGATCCCCTTACCGGTCATCTTTTAAAAAATAATAATAATAGTAATAAAAGCTTCAATAATGGTTTTGTCAGTACTCTTTAGCCAAAACCCAAGATCAGACTGGTAGTCAAAGAAAATTGGCTATACTGAGTCAAAGTGATTTGAACATAGGATGGAGGACTGTGGATTGCATGGGGCAGAGGATGTTTGAAAGGATTTATTATCAGGTTTGATCTTGTGCTCGGTGAGTGTTCCAGGAAGCCAGTCTTTGGCCTGGATTGGTTGCTCTTGGGTCATGAATATAATTCTCTGGGAATCCTAAAAGTTCTTATCTAGGAGGCAGAAAAAGTGAGTGGAGCTAAAACTAACTGGTAAAGCGGCAGCGGTGGTCATAACGGGGAGAGGAGGGGGATGTCTGATCATTTTTATGGTTTCAAGGTGAGCTCCAGAACACAGAGTATCAGTTTGAGTAACATTTAGTAGAAAAGAAGACAAGTTTGACATCCTCAAAGAGGAAAAACGTTAATGTGTTTTATAGGCGAGGGTGGAAGCTTTTTGTTCTAATGACCCACAAATCCCCAAAAGTCTTTTTTACTTTTCACAGGCATCCTTTCCACTTCTAGACTTCAAGCACTGGCTAGGGAAGAGGGAAAAACACCACCACACTGCAGTGTCCTATTAAAGAGTAAACAATATCCAATCTCTCCGTTATCTTCCATGCTAACTCACGTTTCATAGCACTCCATAGGGCAGAGTGACTTGACAATCATTTGTGTCTCATTTAAACCTCCCCCCTCAGCATCCATTACCTCTTATCACAAAATGGAAAAAGTCAAGTACAGGGAGCACAGAGTTTTGTAAACTATGTAGCTCATAACAATGGAATCACTCAAGTGGGAAGCCTTCATCTGTGTTTAACCTGCATTGGGCCCTGTAGAAACTCTGACATTTAGAACACTGGAAGGCAAGTGTACTTACTCAATTTTACAAAGAGGACATCTAATTTTACAAAAAAAAAAAAGCTCCTAAGGCTATAACAGCATTTCTTCTATATGACATGGAAAAGGCACA
>NW_007805840.1:0-1071 GCF_000696425.1 Galeopterus variegatus | reverse complement strand
ATGACATGATACTATATATAGAAAAACCTATTCTTAATGTTTTAGATCATGGGTTTAATGACGTTTACAAATATAGAAAAATATATATATTTATATATAAATATATATATATATATATACTTCCATCTTATATTTTAGAATCTAAGCTATTTTCATTTTTCCAACTGTGGTGGATTTAATTAATTACCAGAATGGCAAGTGAGTGTCTTATCACCTAAAACGGGCAGACTCAGAGACATACAGAATCACTGTCTTCAAAGTCCAAACAAGGCTTTTCCTTGCTGATGAATTATATGATTTTATTTCCACCCAGGTATCAAGTTATATCAAAGAGCAGAGTCAAGAAAAGTTTCAGATGATAGTCATTTCCTTAAAAGAAGAGTTCTTTTCCAAAGCTGACGCACTAATAGGCATCTGTCCAGAGGTAAAGATAAATTAGAGGGGGAGAGGAGAAACTGCTATAAACCCACTCAGTACCCCTACAGCTACAGGGCTTTCCTTTTATAACTAAAAGTTCCAAATGATGTTTGTAGATACCATTTGACTTCTGTAGTAAAATAATATGGGTTTAAATGATTTTTTAATCAAATAGGATTTAAAAATAACTATCCAGATATTTTCTTGTGACAGTACATGGAAATTTAAGATATACCTTAAGTGAAAGAAGCAAATTGAAAATTAAAGAACATTAACAGTTTTGCTTCATAAAATAGTAATACATATTAACTTAACTTATAACATAACCTGTTAATATTATATTTCATATTTCTGTCACGTTTGAATGTTTTAAGCAAAAACAAATGCACTGTGGTAAAACAATGAACCATTTATCTTCCAAAGGTATCAGAAGAAAAATCAAAATTCACTAGAAGATCCAGGTGGTCAGTAACTTTTAGAAACTGAAAAGACCTTTTAAAAAATATTAACTTCTCAATATATATTGTAGTTACACTGTAGTTGGTTTTCCTGTCCCTTTACAGATAACTTTTTGCCCCCTCCCTCACTCCCCTCCCGCCCACTACATCACATCTTGAACACACCTTTCTTAAGCCATTCAGAATACTTACCTGA
>NW_007805839.1:0-1071 GCF_000696425.1 Galeopterus variegatus | reverse complement strand
GGGAGCTCGGGAGGGGACGGCAAACTAAGTCCCGGTGTGTGAAGCCCAGCAAAAGCTCACGTGCTCGAGCCTCTCTTCCTCTTGAGGTGAGAGTCCCCGACTGTCCTCTCACACCCAGGCTCGCCCAGACTGAGGGCGGACGGGTGCAGCCGGGAGTGGGCGGGACGGGGACGGGCAGGGGCAGCACCAGCCAGGGTCACTTCAGAAGCTGTCCTTTCGACGCACCGTTTCTAGGGCTAAAGCCATAAAAACAAGTGGTTAATTTTGCAGTTCCCCGTGGCGGCCAGCGTTGAGTTTAAGAGCTGTGTGTGTGTGTGTGTGTGGTTAATTTTGCAGTTCCCCGTGGCGGCCAGCGTTGAGTTTAAGAGCTGTGTGTGTGTGTGTATGGGGGGGTGGGTCTGTTTCTGCCTCATCCCCAGGCCGCTGCCTCTGACCACGCTGCTGGTCCCAGCCTCAGCCGCCCACCTGCCATCGTGTGTCCTCAAGCTCGTGGTGACCTGCTGGGGTTTTCACCAGTCTGTGAAGAACGTGAACCCCAGATGGCTGTGGGACCGACCTCTCCTGCCTGAGTCCCCGTTCCCAGCCAAAGGTTGACCTCGTGGCCCCACGTGGGGTCCTGTGAACTGCCACTGTTGTTAGGCGGCTGCACAGGGACTGGCCTGGGTGAGGGTGGGAGTCCCTGGGGGCTGCAGAAAAAGGTTCTGGTGGGACAAAAGGTTTTGCCCTAAGTATTGGGGACAGTGACGCATGGCCGTGTGGCCTGCCGTTCTTGGCCGGTGGCTGCTGAGAGACGGGCCAGAGGCTCTCCTCCTTGCATCTCATGGTGGTGGGGTCGGGGCTCTCCAGAGGACAGGGGTCACCGCTGACCAGGGTGGGCACAGGCCCCGCACATGCTGGAGTCGGGGAAATGGGTGTCAGGGAACAGGGGCTGCCTTTGGGGGCTGGCCCACCCCCAGGGGATCTCTCTGGGTGACACTCCCCCTGGGTCCGTGACACCACTCGGTGCCTTTGGGAGACTGGTGGGTCCAGCCCTGCCCAGAGTGGCGGCCTCTTGGCCAGTCTTTCCACATG
>NW_007805838.1:0-1071 GCF_000696425.1 Galeopterus variegatus | reverse complement strand
GCCATTTTCTCCACATCTACGTCTTGTGTGAGGGAGCGGGCTGCCAGAGAAACCTTACAGTTCAACTCCTGCTCTAAAGTTCAGGGTTAACTGGATTCTGTCTATTCCTTAAGTCAGAATTGCTGTAATTCCCTCTTTGTATCTTTCAGAGGCAGGATAGAAATGTATAAAGCCTCCACAGACATGAAGAAATATTGCCTGTTGAGATCTCATTTTCGTATTGCATTTATTTGGAAAATCAAAATTAGCTCAATAATTTATACATGGTTTGAGGATAAATTAATGATCTCTGTGCACTAAGTTGCTTTTATGTAAATGGAAATGAATTCAAATCTTTCATTTTACAAATGCACTTGCTACTGGGTCTTCATAAAAATTAATACTACAGCAGTCCTATGAATGTAAATGCCAATATCATTTTAGACAAAGGAATATTAAACACAGTAATAAACTATTACACATTCTTGCCCACCAGTATAGTACTCCTCTCCAGATAAAATTGTAAAGAATGGCCTAACTCTGATAAATATAACTTTTAAGATTTAAGGTTTGTTTTGTTTTTGATGTTGCCTTTGTCATTTTTGTTACTTTTTGTTATTCTATTCTTGTTTATACCTCTACCATTGAAAATTGATAATATTTAGTTGTGTGTATCTTTATCTGGTCTAATCATTGGGATGTATTTTAGGTACCCTTATCATAAAGTACATGGAAACAGAAACTTCTAGAAATAGTGTCTATACAGACACTTGGAAAAATAAAGCTGATGCTTATTACTAGCACATTATATTCTAAGGCAGCCATGAAACTGCTTTGATCTTGATCTCAATAAGACTCTCTGTAGAATATTAAAAATAATGTCCTAGAGATTTATTAATGTCATATTGGATAAAAATACATTGCATCTCCTTTTATTTTCATAACTTGTTTCAAAGGGAGAGTAGAATAAAAGACTGCTTTGATTTAAGAGACTTTTGAAATTGACAAGCTTGAGCACTTGGTGTGCAATAGTCAATGATTCAACTAAAATTACAGTTGTAAGAGAAATAATGTACAAAGAAATTATTTTTT
>NW_007805837.1:0-1071 GCF_000696425.1 Galeopterus variegatus | reverse complement strand
AACATGATACCCAAGACAAGAGAAAAAATAAGATCCTTGCCTCAATGTACATTTTTATTTGAAAACTGGACAGTCTTTTTATCAATGAAAAAATATAAAATTTTATTTATGTTTTGCAGTTTTACTACGTACATCTTAACTGCATTAACTTATAGGTTATAAAATTCAAGGCTTGCTAGAACAACCTCTATATTGTAATAAAAACATTGTTTAGTGAAAATGTAAAAACATGAAATTATTTCTTCTATCAAAGTCAGAAATAAATATATTTCTGCTCAACTTTTGTAAGTTTTAATATGTAGTCCAGTAGCAGTAATGGGCATTTTTTTTTTCACTTTCAGAAAATATTTTCTAGACATTCTCTAAGAAGTTGGTTAATGCTTTCGCACGCAAGGATTTACCTATTCAGCTATCCATTAATAACATTTACTAAACACTTACTATGCATTTAGTATTGTACTAGAATGCAGAATCCTTTTCTAAGGACACTCAGTCTAAGAGGCAGGAAAAACTGGAGCAAATAATTTCACCTACAGGAGAGTGATACAAATACTTTAAAAGTAAGAGAATCAGGTAGATCTGGAAACAGAATAAGAATTTTTGCTACATATGAGATTTTCCAGATGATTTGTGGGTTTGTATTCATCTGAAATCCCTGTCAAGGAATTCAAAATCTCAAAAAGAATAGCTCAATTATATACCCATGAGGAGATAGAGGGCTACAATCAAAGCTGTATCAAAGATTGCTAAGTTATTTAAATTAAATCTAAATTATTCCTCAGTGTAATTCTGATTACAATTCTCATTACTGTCTCTCAACATAATTTTTCAACAATTTTTAAGTATAAGCAATACCTAAAAAATATTTTTACCAAAAGAACAGATATAAGTAGCTGTACAAATATTTAAATTTATAGACACAATTACCTAACTCATAATTTCAACCAATTATCTATTTCCTGTTGCATAGTACCTTGAAGATGATGTCTCTTCCTTGAATGATATGATCTTTCTCCTTCAATTTGCTCATGTTAAAAAATAAGTGGTAAAACTCTTTTAGGATTTTTTTTT
>NW_007805836.1:0-1071 GCF_000696425.1 Galeopterus variegatus | reverse complement strand
TATATATTTGTTGAATAAGTAAATGATGCAAAAATATTTACTAATAAATATAAAGAAGCCCACAGAGGTTGAATGATTAACCTAAAGTCCTCTAAAAAGTGGTAGATCTGTGTTTATTATCTATGTCACTGCTCTGATGTCTGAAAATGGGTATATTTGATTTCTCCCCTTTTTCTCTATAATTTGTTCACCCAAGCTGACTAAATTAGAAACAAAACAGGTGTGCAGATGGGAAACTCTAACTTTGAAAATCCATGGAATGAGAGGAACTTTTTCCAATGCATCTTTTCTTCTGCAAAGAGACCAACAAATGTTTTGCTACTGAGTGGGTGGTTTGGATGTCATAAGCATATGCATTATCAGGTGATGACCCTGTTTGAATGCCAACTTCTTTAACTGTAGGAAAAAATAAAATGTAATAGGCCACAGTAAAACTGCAGTAGTTGATCAGCTTCTGACCAACTGGAGAGTGGGAAGACAGCAAGAGGGAACCCAGATAACCATCTGATATATACTCCATTTATGGGAGACCTTCCAGAGATGGAATGAATTTAATTTATGGAAACAAATTTCATAAGATTTCTATCAGGGGGAGCAGTGTAGTCCTTACAATTGAAAGGTTTTTATCAGAAGAGCAATATAGGGAAGGGCTTGTGTAAATTTAAAGCAATCGCAATTCTGGCATGCCTTGGCATAAAAGTTGATGGGATGAAGGTCTTTTATGTTTTACTTTCTTTCTTTTTTTTCTTTTTTTTTTTTTTTTTTTGCAGCTCATCTGAATAGCTCCTACACTACGTAACTTACCAACTGGCTCTGCACCATCAAAATTCACCTCTTATTAATTATTTTTAAGCCTCCATGTATACAAGATGCCATTCAATGCTAGACACTGGGAGATGAAAATACATACTCTTGTTTGTGCATGCAATTAAATTATATTAAATATGCATTATTATGCAATTACACTATAGTAAGGCATTTCTATGATGATACAAATTGCCTCTGGATGCTGTAAATAAAGTCCTCAAAAGACCCATCCGTGATGTAGGACCAGGCTGCTTCTTCTAGGCT
>NW_007805835.1:0-1071 GCF_000696425.1 Galeopterus variegatus | reverse complement strand
CTTTCATTGTTCTCTGCTGTTCAGTGGAAAGGGTGAGAAGTATTGCTCTTCACCATGCCGCCTTGCATCTCTTCTTTCTTCCTTCTCTTCCTTTTTCTCCTACTTGTTCTTCTTTGCCTTCATTTATTTAGGTGATATTGCCACTCTCCCAGCACCCCAAATGCAGCTTGTTTATGAGATCATTTCAGAGGCATGGGGCTGCCATCAGGACTGCAGTTATGGGAGGGGCTGACTCTCCCAGGGGTGATGCAGAAGGTGTTGAGAAGAACTTGCAGTTGAACAATATGTATCCTCAGGTGGGCTGCCGTAACAAAACACCATAGACCAGGTGGCTTAATCAGCAAAACTTTGTTCTTACTATTATTGCAGTTATGGAGGCTAGAAGTCTGAGATCAGGGTGCTAGCATGGTCAGGTTCTGGTGAGGGCTCTCTTCTTGGCTTGCAGATGGCTGCCTTCTTGCTGTGTCCTTACATGGAGGAGAGAGCTCTCTAGTGTGTCTTCTTATAGGGATACTAATCCCATCACAGGGGCCCCACCCTCAGGATCTCATCTAAATCTAATTACCTCCCAAAGGCCCCATCTCCAAATACGATCCCATTGGCAGTTAGGGCTTGAACATCTAAATTGGGGGAGTGGGGGACACAATCCAGTACATAGCAATCAGTTAGGATGATTTATGAGTCACAGAAGACCCAACTCAAAGATATTTAAACAATAAATGGCATCTGTTGGCCCAGATAACTGGAGGCAAATTAAGGTGGGAAGAGTTGCTCCTGAACAGGATCAAGAACAGCCTGAGCTATGTCATCAATGACTCTGATGTTTCTAGCATTGCCTTCATGCTAAGACTGCTTATTCTTTCTACGTAGAATGCCTAAGACTTTATGCTTCCTCGTTCATCTCCAGTAAACGTGTCTCATCAGTTGGAATTATGTCATGGGTCCGTTCCCAAATCAATCACTGTGGTCTGGATGGTGAGCTTTACTGATTCACTTAAACCAATTCTGAGAGCTTGTAGTGGATTGAATTATGTCCCCTCAAAACTCACTGAAGCTTGAATTGTGTCCCCC
>NW_007805834.1:0-1071 GCF_000696425.1 Galeopterus variegatus | reverse complement strand
AGCTGATGTGTGTCTTTATAGGTGAAGTGAGTTTCTTTCTAGGCAGTATTGCCTGGTTTTTGTTTTGCAATCCATTGAACCACTCACTATCTTTTAATTAGGGCATTTAATTCATTTACATTTAGGGTTATTATTGATATATAGGGACTTGTTACTCCCCTTATGATGTTCTTTGGTTTGTTTTTTATTTTTTATTTTTTTGGTCTTACTGTCTTCCTTTGTGGTTGAGTGGTTTTCTCTAGCTTTACACTTTACTGTATCACTATTTATTTTCAATATATTTCTTCCAAATTTTTGTGTTATGGTTACCATGAAGCTTACAAAAAATATGTTATAGTTATAACAAATTGTTTTAGACTAATAATAACTTAACTTTGATATCTAAGAAAAAAGGAAAATTAAAAAAAATAGCCAACTGGATGATTTGGCATCATTCCCCCCAATTTTTGACAATTTGTTGTTTCAGATATCTCTATTAAGATTGTCTTTCTCTCATATAGTTGTTGCAAACATTAGTGTCTTGTTCGGTTTGTCCTTTAGTTGTCATACTAAAAATGTAAGTGGCTTATTCACCACCCTTACATTATTGGAGTATTATGAAAACTTTGGAGTATTGCAAGGTTGTTTGTGAATTTACTTTATTAATGAGTTATGTATCTTCAAATGTTTTCTTGCTGCTCCTTAGCATTGTCTTATTTCACGTTGAAGAAATCCCTTCAGCATTTCTTATAGGGCTGGTCCAGTGTTGATGAATTCCCTTAGCTTTCATTTGTCTGGGAAAGACTTTATTTCTCCCTCATATCTGAAGGTTAGTTTTACTGGATGCAGAATTCTTAGCTTTCTTTTTCCTTCATATGTGAAGGTGAGTTTGGCCAGATACAAAATTCTTAGTGTTTTTCATTTAGCATCCTGAATATATCATCCCATTCTCTTCTGGCCTGTAGTGTTTCTCCTAAGAAATCCACTGAGAGATATATTGGGGCTCTGTTTAATGTTATCCATTTCTTTTATCTTGCTGCTTTCAGTATTCTCTCTTTGTCTTTGTTTTCTGATAATTTGATTATGATGTGC
>NW_007805833.1:0-1071 GCF_000696425.1 Galeopterus variegatus | reverse complement strand
TTCAAGGAAGACCGACCGGCCCGGGGGCCACCCTGGCGTGGCTGGGCCCCTCCAGAGAAGGAGAGGAGCGCTCGAAGGGGCGCCAGGGAAAATGGAGCTTTAAGGTTTAGGGTGGGAGGAAGTAGGGAATAGGAAAGGGCTGTCGGAGGCGTTAGTTTTCCTGCTTTGCAAAGAGAGAATTTGAGTTTTATCTGAAACAATAAATAAACACAACGTTAATGTAGCACGACAGCATAAAGCATCAGTGCATGATAAAGTTAAGGGAAAATAAGAGGAAACGGGCTCCTGTGTCAGGATGGCCGAGCGGTGTAAGGTGCTGCGTTCAGGTCGCAGTCTCCCCTGGAGGCGTGGGTTCGAATCCCACTCCTGACAAAAGTCCATTTTGCTTAAGACTGAACCAACTGGCAAATAGAATTGAATTCTTGGGAAAAGAAGTATTGGTTGACCCAAATTGCTCTTTATCCTCCGTAGGTACAAGTGCAAAGACTATAAGTGCACCACTGTAAGTATAGAACTAAATCTGTTTTTCTGTATTATAGGCAGGAGGCTGGTCTGTGAAATCAGGGAGCCTAAGATCCATGTGTAATTACGAAAAAAAAAATTTTTTTTTTTTTTTACTTTAGATTCCAGCTTCCCAGTGCCTATTTATTCATTCTTTTATCCAACCACAATGTTTGACTCCTTTCTATATGTGGAGCACACTAACGCAGGCAGATACCAAGACTCCTCTGACTGAACAAAGAAAAGCCCACGACCCAGGAACCCTTAATTTACTATAGCAAGCCTGAGCTTAACGCTAAGGCAGTAGTGCTGAACTTCTGTAATCATCAGATTCTCCACCGCCTTGCCCTCCCCAATTCCACCACCGATTCTAATTCAGTAGGTTTGTTGTGTCATGGAACACCAAGAAAAGAAATCAACAGACCAAACAAGAAAAAAACAAAAAAAGAAAGAAAGAAAAAAAAAATAATAATAAATCAACAGACCAAATGGGGGTGGGGGGTGGGGGATGCCGGGAGGAGTACGCTGATGGAGTTGGTTGTTTCAAGAACTCCTTTTCTAGAAGATCTC
>NW_007805832.1:0-1071 GCF_000696425.1 Galeopterus variegatus | reverse complement strand
CCGGTCTCCACATGGGATCCGAACCCTCAGCAGGAGCGCCGCCACGCTCCCAAGTGGCGCACTCTCCATTGCGCCACCGGGCTGGCCCTACAATTTGTAAATTTAAAATAATATAAATAAATAACATAAATTTAAAAATTCATTATGGTGAATTATTAATACATCATTACATGGTTTCTATACTATTGAGCTATTTCTATAGTGCCTTGTTACTCTAATCTCCCCAAAATGGGGTATAAGAAATCATGATGTTTTTTAAGACTGAGAGGCACAGGACAAAGATATAAACATTTTATTGTGTGCTTTAAGATAGCAATTATCCATCACCTTCCTAAGTCCTCTCCATCTAAAATACTTCAATAAATAAAAAAGAATATTCCCGCATATCTCCAAATTCCCAAAACCGATTCCAGAATCATTCTAAACGATTGGGGGTGATTTGAAGTTGTTTATACACACGGTCTTGCTGTTACTCTATTCTATTCAAAGCTTTACTTTTTATTTACTAAATTAATATGACATAATGATTAGTTGCTTAATTTTCTTTATGCAACTTATAGCAAAGAATTTATGGAAAGCAAAAATTCTGATTTAATATGATTAGGTTGTCCATGGAATAAATTATATAGGGATTTTACTTTCTTAGTATTTAGCTTACCAGACATTACTATAGGTAGGCACTTTAAAATTCACCAGCTTAGATTTACCACATTTTAAAAATCTAAATTTCATAATGGCTACATTATCACTTGTCACCTTCACTGTGATATCTGCTTCTCTCTCTTATAACTCTAAATCCGCAATAACTCAATTGCCTGATAAAATTAGCCATTCTGCACATTTCAAGTGCCACACTTTTTTTTTTTTTTAATGTGACTGGTAAGGGGATCGTAACCCTTGGCTTGGTGTCGTCCGCACCGTGCTCAGCCAGTGAGCGCATTGGCCATCCCTATATAGGATCCGAACCCGCGGCAGGAGCGCCACTGTGCTCCCAGCGCCGCACTCTCCCGAGTGAGCCATGGGGCCGGCCTTCAAGTGCCACACTTTTAATTGTTCATTATCTCAAAGCAT
>NW_007805831.1:0-1071 GCF_000696425.1 Galeopterus variegatus | reverse complement strand
ACAAAAACAACAACAACAAAAAAGAAATCATTACAAAGGTGGAGTCAGAGGGCCGTAAGGATGGTACAGTCATCTAGGCTAGTAGCAGAGGAACTGCCACCACCCTTATGTATGAAGGAATGCAGCTAACAGAGCCTGGAGGGAGAGAATTATGTACAACTGGTGCTGTGAGACAGTCACTTTAGCCATTGCACACAGTAACCTTAAGGTAACCTGGAAAAAGGAGCCCTAGTAGTAAATACCCTAACCTCACTGTTCCCCTTTTCCCATCCACTATAGGAACTCCCCGTTAGCTGGGCTCAATCACAAGCCAGAACACACAAGAACCACTGGTTCATACAAGCAACCAGGACAGGAGGCAGGAAGGAGTGGACGTGGGGGCAGCCCTAGACGACGTAGGCATGATTCCACCCGTTTAGGAATAGTTCATTCTAAACTATCAGAGAGTTTGCTTTTATTTCCAAATCTTAACCCTAATTTAAATACCAACTTTAATTTATTATAAAATTCTGGAGATTTTCCAAGGGGATATGTAGGTAGAGGTTCATTTTGGAAAGCTGGAGGGTCTCAGATGGCCCCCATTAGGCATTTTGTCATTCAAAATCTGGATCGCTGTTTTCTAGATTGCAAAGTAGAGCTACCTTACTCGTTCACTGATTCATCCAACGTTTCTTGAGGGCTTATGAAGCTAAATAAGATTAGTTTCTGTGCTCAAAAATTCTTACGTGGAGAAACAGGCAGATAAAAAGACCACTTGTTCAGAACATACATATATGTCAGGCAAGAATTTAATTTTATCGTATATACAGTAAAATAATTTTATTTGGTTGTACCTGAAATAAAATGTTACAGTGGCCCAAATACATTCCCTCTTTTCCTCACGGTCAGTCTCACGATATCTGCCACTGTGCCAGACATCATGTCTGCATTTCAGGCAGGAAGAAGGAAGAAGGTCAAAGGACAAAGGTCAGTTCAGACCAGCACCCTTATGTTTCATTGACCAGAATTGTTCACGTGGCCATATTTCCCTGCAAAGGAGCCTGAGAAATGTAGCTCCATTAAAAAAAAAAA
>NW_007805829.1:0-1071 GCF_000696425.1 Galeopterus variegatus | reverse complement strand
TTGAAATAACCCAGGGAGAAAAAAACCCCCCCAAAACAGGAAAAAAGAATAAAAAAAAAATGAAGAAAATGTAAGAGAGCTAGCTGACAATCTCAAGCACCCAAACATCTGAATTATGGATATTCCAGAAGGGGAGGAAAAAGGAAAAGGCATCGAAAACTTATTCAAGGAAGTAATAACAGAAAACTTCCCACGTATAGGGAGAGACACAGGCCTTCACATCCAGGAAACCCAAAGATCGCCAAACAGATTCAATCCAAAAAGATCCTCTACAAGGCGAATGACAGTCAAATTGGCAAAACTCAAAGACAGAGATTTCTAAAAGCACCAGGAGAAAAGCATCAAGTCACCTATAAGGGAGCCTTCATCAGACTAACAGCAGACTTCTCGACTGAAACCTTACAGGCCAGAATAAAATGGGATGATATATTCAAAATACTAAAAGAAAAAAATTGCCAGCTGTTTTAGTCTGTTTTGTGTTGCTATAACAGAGAGAAATAGTGTATTTCCCTGACAAACAAAAATTATGGGAGTTCACTACCACATGACCAGCCCTGCAAGAGATACTCTGGGGCAGCTGCATCTGGCATGGGCCTCAGGCTGCTTCTACTCATGGTGGAAAGTGGCAGGGAGACAGCGGGTACAAGCAGATCACATGGCAAGAGGAAGCAAGAGAGAGAGAGAGAGAGGAGGTGGCAGGGTCCTTTAAACAATCAGGTCTCATGGGAACTAATAGAGCAAGAACTTACTCACTACCCCTCCTCCCCCAGGGAGAGCATTAATCCACTCATGAGGGATCTTCCTCCATGACTCAATCAGTTTCCAACACTGCCACATTGGAGATCAGATTTCCACATGAGCTTTGGAGGGGACAACACTTTTAAACTCCATCACTAGCCAAGAATCAATATACCTAGCATCATCATCTTTCAGAAATAAGGGAGAAATAGTGCATTTCCCTAACAAACAAAAATTATGGGAGTTCACTACCACATGACCAGCCCTGCAAAGGATACTCAGAGGAGTTCTGCATCCAGAATCTGATAACCACTATCATGGATACACAAGAAA
>NW_007805828.1:0-1071 GCF_000696425.1 Galeopterus variegatus | reverse complement strand
TGAGAGCCTCTGAACTGCAAAGTAAGGCCCCTTCACTCTTGCAAGGGGAGCTGTTGAATTCACTGCTGATGTAACATCTGTGCACTGCTGAACACCTGCCTACATACGTCTCCTTACCCACGAGCCCCAATCCACTCACGTGCAAACCCTCCACTCACTGTGCACGTGTCCTGGCCTCTCAAACTGGAAGGGAACAGCAATAGCCAGTCTTCTTGTTTTGTCTTCTCATGTACTTGTCCCAGAGTCCATTTTACAACAGTAAATTACAATCTTCCCAACTGCTTAAGGACAGATCTTTGTGGTCACTCTAAATTCTTCTCTTTTCTCTCTTTCCTCTTCAAATAGTCTAATCGATGTTGCCTCCCAAGTATGGTACCCCACCACTTACACCATCAATCGTCCACACTGCCCTTTGCCTAGCGTATGCCAGGATTCATTTGGTGTCTTCCCTGTTCCCCACAGCCAAAGTAAACTGAGGTCTCCTTTAAAAATGTCCAGAATCTACCACTACATCTAGACAAACATTTGCTATCAAACATACAATGAAGGCCCCCTTTATTCCACAACTGTCACGTGTGATGATTTCTAAGACACTGAGACAATAGGGCCCTTCCCTGAGATCCTTCTGACCTTCTCTTACTCCTTTATCTCCTGATTGATTTACCATCATCACTTCGGTCTTCTCTATTCTTCACGTGTTCTCGCTTTTCCTTCTAAGATCCTTTGCACCTCTAATTTATCATTTTTAAAATTGTTTCTATACACATACTTTCTAAAATGAAGTTGGCAAGATCTCTTTTTTTAATGAAGAATAATTGATTATGGATATTTGTAGGGTATAAAGTTGACTATCAATTGTTGGGATGGTCGAATCAGGACAGTTAGCTTGTGTTTCATTAAAATGCGTAATCATTCTTGATGTCCATTAACCAATTTTTTATTAATTTCTCCTTAACGCCCTCCTTTTTCCTCCTTCTGTCCACTTTTAGTAGCCACAGTTCTGTTCTTGACTTCTAAATGTTCAAGATATTATTGTGATAGTGGTTTGTTTCTTTCTTTAGCTCCTATTGT
>NW_007805827.1:0-1071 GCF_000696425.1 Galeopterus variegatus | reverse complement strand
CGCCGCGCTTCCCAAGCGGCGCACTATCCAGTGCGCCACCGGGCCGGCCCAAATTCTTGATGACTTTAAAACTTATCTCATTAAGAAGTTAAGAAATGTGATCACAATCTTTTTTCTTTTTTCTTTTTTTTTTTTAGTAAAATTAATAGCTCTCATTTTCACTGCAGTTTTAGATTTTACAGAAAATTGAGCACAGAGTACAGAAAGCTCCCTTTCCCTGATGCATTTTCCCCTATTATTAACATCTTACATTAGTGTGGCACATTTGTTAAAATTGATTAATGAAAATCAAGACATTATTATTAAAATCAATAGTTTACATTAGGGTTATTTGTGTTGTACAGTTATAAGGATTTTGACAAGTATATAATGTCATTTTTCCAATATTACAGTATCGAACAGGATAGTTTTACTGCCCTAAAAGTCCCCTGTGGTCTATGTCTCCTTCCGCCCTCCACTCTGACAGCCCCTGATACTTTTACTGCCTGTATAGTTTCTCCTTTTCCATAATGTTGTATAGTTGGAGTCATACAGCTTGTAGCCTTTTTTAGACTAGCTTATTTTGCTTAGCAATACACATTCAAGATTTTTCCATGTCTTTTTGTGGCTTGATAGCTCATTTCTTTTTACTGTAGAATAATGTCCTATTCTATAAATGTTACACGGTTTATTTATTCACCTATTAAAGGACATCTTAGTTGCTGTTTTTTTAGTGGTGGTGGTGATTTTCTCAAATTGTGAATGTTAGAAGTGTCTACATGTTTGTGTGTTGTTAATGATAATTTGCCTTTATAAACTATGTGCATAAAATATTTCTTCACTATTTAAATATCCTATTTGAGCAAAAATAGAAACTAGTGTAGAACTGTGAAAAAATTAGAAGCTGATCTAAATCTTTTATCTAGAATTAATAGCTCAACGAGAAACAATAGCAATTAGATACATTATTATTTAATGTGCACTGAAGAGATTAATATTTTATAAGTTGAAATATGCATGAATTCTAGAATTATAATGATCAATAAGAAGCTCTAGAATTTTCAATATATTTTTCAGAGTTGAATAAATCAC
>NW_007805826.1:0-1071 GCF_000696425.1 Galeopterus variegatus | reverse complement strand
CTGGGAAGTCCCAAGTCCATGTGGTGGTGGTGAGAGTGACACAGGAGTCTCACATTGTAAGCCAGTGGAAGCAGAGAGAGGAAAGAGAGACAGTTCCTCATATACTGTCCTTTTAAAGCCCTCAGAACCATGCACCTGACCATCATTTTTAATGCATTCACTATTGCAGTCCTACGATCTAATCACCTCTTTAAGGCTCCACCTTTCAACTACCATAATAGGATTTCCCACACTCTTAACAGTCACAATAGGGGCTAGGTTTCTAATACATAAAACTTGGGGAACACAATTCAAGCTTCAATGAGTTTTGGGGGGACATAATTCAATCCACTACAGTTATCAGATGAGTTGTCATAGTATCACAGTGCTTGTGTTCATGTACCCTTGTTTTACTTAATAATAGCCCCAAAGCACAAGAGTACTGATGCTGCCAATTTGGAAATGCCAAAGAGAAGCCATAAGTGCTTCCTTTAAGTGAAAAGGTGAAAGTTGGAATTTAATTTAATTGTTGGAATTTAAAGTCTGATTAACAATAGACAATCTACCTGGCCATCCTGAATTTTGTATGCTATGAAAATGAAAATTTTGAGGTTGTATTTTCACTTCCAAATACAACCTCACTGCTTCAGCCCTTTAGGGCATCATTAGATTTGTCAAAGCCACATATGCCACCTGGCATTTGGTCATATTTGATCAGCAATTGATGCAAACCCTAATCTGGACATAACGCAGTGTTGAAAATCATTCTTATTGGTGACATAATAACATTCAAAGCTGCCATATATGAATTAAAACCAGAAAGTGTAAATGCCTACTGGAAGAACTTATGGAGTAAAGTTGTGAATAGTATTAAAGCTTCCCAGGGTTCAACAGAAAGTTGGGAAAATCATTCATGCAGCAAGACAAGTTGGTGGAGAAGGATGTGCTGACATGCTTGAGAAAGAAGCAGAAGAACATGCTAAAGGCCATTGAAAAGTGTTAACAAATGAGGAATTAGAAAAACTTGTTGGATCATGTACAAGGAAGAGGAAGATGAAGAAGAAACTCAAGCAAAACCAGCAATGTGGACAT
>NW_007805825.1:0-1071 GCF_000696425.1 Galeopterus variegatus | reverse complement strand
CTGCTTCTGCACTCTAGATCTCAGCAAGAAGCAGCAACTTGGATCAGTCATAGCCAACTTACAGCTGACCTGTAGCACAAGTGAGGAAAATAAAAGAAATCTTTGCTGTTGAAAGCCACTGACATTTTGGGCTTGTTTGTTACTGCAGTGCAACCTGGCAAAAGCTGACTGATTGAGCCTATAAATGCATTTGAGCCAATGAAAGAGAATGAATTCCAGGCCATGTAGGGTTGCTACTGGACAAACCTCTCCTTTACTATGGACTGGGTGATGCAATGTTGGAAATGTTGTCAGGCCAGGAAGGCTGAGCCAAGGGAGAGCCCCGAATCAAGATTTGTTTGAAACCAAGTCTACTTTCTAGTGATGAGAGCCAGTAAATTCCATTTTCTTTTTAGTCCAGGTTGAGTTGGGTTTTCTTTCACTCGTTACTAAGAGTCTACTTATTAAGAGAGATAAAAAACAGAAGTACCTGTTTCCTTGATCTTATAGGTCATTGGTAAGGGAAGATTTTTCTTTCATTAGTCAGAACATGAGCTCAATTAACTAAGGGCCAAAACATTTTTGGATTACAACAGAAGGCTTTAGTCATTTCTGTAGTGAAGATAGATTTTATTTCCAATAAGACCAGAGGCTCATTCTCGAAAAAGCACTAAACTTCCATGGGCTTCAAAAGCCTTATTTTTCTTTTCATGAAAAACCTCGGGAAATGTTAAAAGTCCTCAGTCCTTTGTTTTGTAAAATGCAGGTGGGTCTTGCATTGGTGGATAGATTGATTTTGGAAAGTTGTGGATAGAGAAATTTAAAAAATAAACTCAACCATATTCTGGCCAGAAGTTGCTAGCTAAAGCACTGCTGTATCATGGTTAGTCACATCTAATTGTCCAGTTGTGAGGGTTTAGAGTCCTGTATATTGTTTGATTAATGCTGTCTCTCATATTGGGGAGGAGGAATATATTTTACATATTGCTTCACTCCACATGGATACTGAATCAGCTGTGAGCTGCACGAGGGGCCTTCAAAAAGTTCATGGAAAGATTCACATTATCTTTTTTTTTTTTTTTTTTTTTTAAA
>NW_007805824.1:0-1071 GCF_000696425.1 Galeopterus variegatus | reverse complement strand
TTTGGGAAGCCACTGGAAGGTTGTGAGCAGGGAATGACATGATTTGACTGGCCTTTTAAAACGTCATTCTGGCTGCTGAGAAGAGACCAGGGGGAGCAGGTCAAGGCCAGAGCAGGGAAACCAGGTAGATGCTACTGCAATAATCCAGGCGAAAGGCAGCAGAGGCTGGGAGCAGCACAGTAATGGCCGAGCTGGTACGTGGTGAATAGTTGGATTTAGAATATATTCTGAAGGTATAGCTGATGGATCAGATGTGGAGTTTGAAACAAAGAGAAGCATCAAGATGACTCCAAGATTATTGGCCCAAACAACTGGAGGCTGGATCTGCCATTTATTGAGACAGGACTACTAGGAGAGAAACAGGTTTGCACTAGCAAGGTCAAGAGTTTGGTTTCGGATATGGTGAGTTTAAGATGCCTACCAGACATCCATGGGAAGATCTGAAATAAGCAATTGGATACAAGGAACCGGCATTCCAGGGAGAGATGCAAGACGGACAGACAACGTTCCCTG
Organism: Galeopterus variegatus; assembly: GCF_000696425.1. Taxonomy (NCBI): domain Eukaryota; kingdom Metazoa; phylum Chordata; class Mammalia; order Dermoptera; family Cynocephalidae; genus Galeopterus; species Galeopterus variegatus. Next base: position 558 of record NW_007805824.1, on the reverse strand, counting down.
TTTGGGAGAGCCACAGGCACTTAACTCTGAAACTGTGAGAGCTGTAGAGGCAGGACCCCAACGCCAGGGCCTGGAAGGCAGAGCAAGTAGCCAGAGATTATTCTCACACCTTAAGGTTTAACGCCATTTACACTATTGAGTTTTTTACTTAGACCTGCCACTCCCTTCTTCTTCCCTATTTCTTTCTTTTGGGATGGGTATCTCTCTCCTGTGCCTCTTCTACTGCTGTATTTTCCAAAAAGGAATCTGCTTCAGGATGAATGTCACCCATATTTGATTTAGATGATATTAGATGACACTTTGGACTTTATACTTTTGAGGTGATGCTGAAATAAGTCAAGGCTTTTGGGGCTGTTGGGATGAAATGAATGTATTTGTATGAGAGAAGACTTGAATTTGGGATGACTGGGGCAGAATGCTATAGAATGAATATTTATTTCCCCCCAAAATTCGTATGTTGAAACCTCTTCTCCCAATCTGATGTCATTGGGAAGTGGGGCCTTTGGGAGGTGATTAGGTTAGGAGGAAAGAGCCCTCCTGAATTTGACTTGAGCCCTT
>NW_007805823.1:0-1071 GCF_000696425.1 Galeopterus variegatus | reverse complement strand
CCATTGTCAGCCAGCAGCAGTAGTTCCAAATCTGGGGCCCCAGAAGTTGGAGACCAGACTATGTGCAGAACAGGATCCAAGCTCAGGCGTTCCTTGAAAAGTTTGACTCCAGCTCTCCTGACTTTTTGAGGCTGCCAACTTGGAATGGAAACCTCCTGAGAACATGTTTTCTTACAAAATTTACAAAGAGCTTTGCTGCGAGCCAACAGCTGGAAGTGCCGAGTGAGCAGCCACTCTCAGAGATCTGATTTCTTACAGCACTTTGGCACCTCTGGCTCAGTTCCTGGCGGGCAACCAGAAGCCAGAGAGGTAATAAAACATGTTCTGCTCTCAGGACAGCTCAGAGCCAGGCTCCTTCCCAGAGAGGGGATGACTAATGCCAGGATAAAGGCTGGGTCACGTTCTTGTGCTACTCTCAGTAGGAGGGATACAAGGGACATCTCCGGATGGGTGACAGGGGCAGCTTCCCCTTTGCAAGGCCATTCAATGGACACTGGGTTTCTCTGACTCTGACCAAATTGTGGTCGTAGAGACAGCCCCTGCAAATAAAAGTTTAATTTGCCAGCTTCAATCCTAAAGCGATTTTTAACAAGTAGTGTCCATCCCCTAATCGTACTTCAAATAACTAAAAACAATTCTGCCATTTGGATTTTGATACCTACGGTTTCTCCTGGATTTATATCTCCCTTATTTTCCCCTGCTTTATTCTACTCTTCTTTTTCCACCTTTTCCACTCAGAAGAAGAAGATGAAATGCTCAGGAGCCAAGGTCTACAGACCTGGAAGAAGCTTGTCCTGTTTACACTGCCTGTGCGGACTCTATTTTTACCCCTCGAGTGTGTGTCCAGAAGGAGCAGAGTATTTGAATGTCCTTCAAGAAGGAGTGAAAGTGGATGGCTTTTATAACTGACTCCAGTGGAGGAAAAGTGTCTCACTGCTCAGGGCAGTGTATCACCCTCCCCGATGAAACGTCTACAGACTCTAATTCATCAACTTCGTAATTATTCTCCATGGTTATGAAAATCAGTGTCTGTTAAATCTGAGATTACAGAGAGGAATGGCCAAGCTCAAA
>NW_007805822.1:0-1071 GCF_000696425.1 Galeopterus variegatus | reverse complement strand
GCCTGTAATAAAGATTTTATATATAGATGTCTTCCATTTTTTGGTGTGGTCCTTTCCCCACAAAGAATTGTTGACACTGGGTACAAAAATTACAAATTGTTTTTTTTTTAAAAACATTTTTAGTTAAGCAATGAGTGACAGAATCCAAATTAGAGGGACATGAAAGCAACTTTCACTTACCCTCCTCTCTTCTGCATTTGGGCCGAATGAGAGGCTTCTCTTATTGATTGACAGGGTAACTCTTCTAGGGGCTCTTCTATGTTTATTCAAATGAGTTAGGTTAGCAGGGAGAAAAATGGCCAGCTAATAAGACTTGGGCTGTGGGATTCCACAGAGACACGGGTTTAGCATGACACCTTTGATAGGGCCGTTTTGGTTGTTGACAGAGACCACTGAAGGCATGGTCAGAATGGGCTGGCAGAGACAAGGAAGGGGCTAAGCCCTCCTCTCTTTAACCGTACCCAGCCTTCAGAGACTGGGGCCAGTGAGCTAGGGAGGAGAGCTGTAGCCAGTGGTGGGGGGTGGGAGGAACCACCTCAGCAAATCGAGTCCTTGTCAGTGGTGGGGGCAAGGGAACAGCTGACAGACTTTCAGGATGGGATCTGCTGGTCTGTGCTGTACCAAACCTTTTAACCCTCGGGCATGGCTGGCTGGTTAGCTCACTTGGTTAGAGCATGGTGTTGATAACACCAAGGTCAAGGGTTCAGAGCCCCTTACCAACTAGGAAGGCATAGCTGCAAGTAGTGAGATGAGAGGGAAGTAGAGCATTTAGCAGAAGCAGAGGCTGCGGAGTGACCAGGAATCCCCTGTGGCTCCTTGAAGATATTGGGAGGGGTCTCTGGTTTCCCTCCATGTGTGGGGAGGCGGTTGAGCCCAGTTATTGGACAGATGCACTAAGAGTACATCTTACTTGCCAAATAAATAATCTGTTAGGGGTGACGTTTTCTGTAGAATAGAGTGCTAATCTCATTCTGCTGAGTCTCCCCAATCTGGTGGCCTTGGTTACATTTTTCTTCTCTGTATTTTCCCCCAAACTCCTTTTCTCCTCTTTTTCCAGGGAGAATAACAGAT
>NW_007805821.1:0-1071 GCF_000696425.1 Galeopterus variegatus | reverse complement strand
GGGGGGCAGCTGGTGGTTCTTGGTGTTACTGGTACCATGCTCTAACCAAGTGAACCGGCTAGCCCCCAAAATAAAATCTATTTTAAAATTAAAATATAGCTCTCTACCTAATACCTTTTAGTATAAAGAATTTCAAAAATGGCTTCAACTATTCCCCTAAAAAACAAGGAGTTTGGATTTAAACATTTTTAACATTGCCTTATTTAATAAAATCAAAATTTTTTGGTGCAAAATTGTAAGGAAGGAAGCATCTAAGGTCTCTAGGGACTTACATAAATTTTGGGAAGGGCCATTCAGATTTATAATCAATTATTTTTTTCCTTTCATTGAATAACAATGCTTTTATTTGCTTGAGCTTTCTATTGGAATTTATTTAAGGTGTATAATTTTTAAAATTTTACTGAAAAGATGTACATACCATGTCAAACATACATAAACAAAATCAGAAAGCAAAGGGTTAATATTCTTGATAAGTAAAAAGTTCTGTAAATTAATGAGATAATCACTCCAAAAGGAAAACATAAAGGATATGATCAAGCAATCTAAAAATAACACAGCTAACAAACAATAAAACTTACTACTCATTAGAAACCTGATTAAAATGATGACATTAATAATGAGATTAAAATAATATATTTTGCTTCTCAGTCTAACAAAGAGAAAGATTTATATAACCGGTGTTGATAAAAATGTAGGTAGGAAAGCAGATGGTGTTGGTCAAAGTATAAACTGTACAGCCTTCCTAGAAGGCCTTAAATGGGGTTATGTTTTTACTTAGAATTTCAGCTTCTAGGAATTTATTCTAGGCAATACCTCCAAGTTTATATACAAAGATTTATCTGTAAGGATATTATTAATTAAATTGTTGTTTATAATAGCCAAACCTGACCACAACTAAAGTTCAACAATAGGCGATTAGCTAAATAAATTATGGTGCATCCATATGCTGTAATACAGTGAAACTAGTAAAAGTCATGATGTAGAAATATTAAGAACATCAGAAAATGTTTAAATCTATTAAGTAAAAATAGCAGGTTACAATGCTGTATGTATAGCATGATACCAATTTTG
>NW_007805820.1:0-1071 GCF_000696425.1 Galeopterus variegatus | reverse complement strand
TCCCATCATTTATTATGTTTGCTCCCTGTTTGATGAAGCTTTTATGTAATATTATGTCAAGTGTGAGAAAATTGATTGCTGTCAGGCTAGACTAGTTAAAGCTTTTTTTTTTTCCTTTTTGTCTTTTTTCGTGTCTGGCAACGATCGCAACCCTCAGTGTCACGCCCGTACCGGACTGGCAATGGGATTGCAACCCTCGGTGTTGTGCCCACACCTCGCTCAGCCAGTGAGCGGGAACCGGTCTGTATATGGGATCTGAACCCTCAGCGGGAGCGCCACCACACTCCCAAGCGGCGCACTCTAGCAGTGCGCCACCGGGCCGGCCCTGAGTTCAAGCCTTTTAGGTAGCATAAGTGCACTAAAATTCAAGCTTCAAACTAGTATTCTTTCTCTGTTGGCTAAACTAACTGTTGATCTGATTCAGGGTTCACCTCTGGTGACACCTTTTTGGAGCTCCCACCTTCTCTCAAAATAAATCACTCTCCTTTGAGATTGCCAATGCACTACTACCTTTTTAAAATATTAATAATTTTTTTTACAGAAGTTTTAGGTTCATAGCACAATTGAGTAGAAAGTATAAAGAGTCCCCATATACCCTCTGTCCCCATATTTACACAGCCTCCTCCACTATTTACGTCCTCCACCAGAGTAGTACAATTGTTACAGTTGATGAATCTACATTGGTACATCATTATCACCCAAACTGCATAGTTTATATTAGGGTTCTCTCCTGGTGTTGTACAACCTATGAGTTTTGACAAGTTATAATGATATGTATCCACCATTGTACTGTCATACAAAATAGTTTCACTGCCCTAAAAATCCTCTGTGCTCTGTCTATTCACTCCTCCCATCTCCCTAACCCATGCCAACCATTAATATTTGTACTCTCTCCATTTTCGCCTTTTCCAGAACGTCATATATTGGGAATCAAACAATATGTAGCCTTTTCAGATGGTCTCCTTTCACTTGGTAAAATGCATTTAAGTTTCTTTCATTGTTTTTTATGTCTTGATAGCTCATTTTATTTTTAGCACTAAATAATATTCCATTGTCTGGAGGCAACACAGT
>NW_007805819.1:0-1071 GCF_000696425.1 Galeopterus variegatus | reverse complement strand
TTAATTCTTTCATGTCAACTAATTAAATTTTGGCAATATATCTGACATAATACAGACTAAGGAGTCTTACTATGATAAGCATAACATTTATTAGAATAAACTAACAAGACAGTAGAAACAACATAAGTATTTGTGTATTATTGGTATTTTATGAACACTCATAAAGTCAGCAATGTAGATTATGAGATTAGGGCAAACAGCTCATATCCTTCAAATTAACTATTTGGTTCATTCATAAAGATACAGTAAAACTTCACAATAATAGCACATATAAAACCTTGAAATTACCAAAAATTGCCAATATTATGATATTTGAAATCTACTATATATATATATATATGTATAATATTATACATAATAATATATATATATATATTACAGTATTAGTTAGGCATCTGGATGATTTAATGATATCTCAATGCCCCAAGAAATATTTACTACTAAAAGAGATAATATTTTTTCCTTAAGTTAGGTATGATATGACAAAATTTTAAATTATCACTTTCTTAAAAGAAAAATGTAAAAGAGGTGGAGAGAGAACTGGGGTATATTTTAGTAAATGGACAAGGAAGATTAATGATATAAAAACAACTGAAAATTACTTTAGTGCTGTTCTGTGCATGAAGAAAATAAGAATAGTAAAAAAACAAAACAAAACAAAAAAAAAACAGGATGAATAATCTAAAAATGAGTCCCACTGAGAAGGCTTATTGGAAAACAAATTGCTTTAGGAAGCTGAATAAATCTTCAGAAAACATAGTTCTGCTTAATGTTAAAAAACTATAAAGAAGGAAAAAAGCAATGAAAAATATTTAAAGAAGAGTTGCAAGTTAACAATTATTGATGATAAGATATATAATAGGGAAATTAGAAGTGATTTAGGGAATTTTAAGAAAGAAATGGAAGGAAAAGCTACCCTGGAAAATAATTATGTCACAGAAATTAAAAACAAATTTGATGTAGTGAATTTTAATATCAATTTTGCCTAAATACATTTTATGACCTCTAATACAGTTTTGAGAAAACTATGACATGAAATAGAATACATAGAAAAAGAGTGTACATGTTGAC
>NW_007805818.1:0-1071 GCF_000696425.1 Galeopterus variegatus | reverse complement strand
CAGTCCCATTGCCGGTCCCCGGTCCGGTACAGGGGCAACACTGAGGGTTGCGATCCGTTGCTGGACGGGGAAAAAGACAAAAGACAAAACAAACAAACAAACCAAAAAAAAAACAAATTAATGAATATTTAAAAGTACAACCGGACAAACTCTATCTGGTGATAAAATAATGATAGCTGTGGCAGCTCTGACAAAACATAACTGATTTTATGTATAATACAAGAAATGTCAACAAACACAATGATAAATGCACCATCAGAATTTGGGCTCAACTTCTTTCACTCAGTAGAGATGTAATTATGCATAAAACAAATTGTGTTTGCAATTTCAAGTATGAATATATGTGCGTGATTACAATGGCTATAGTGTGCAAAGTAATTCTAGGCTGTTCGGAAGGAGTAATGGAATTTTAAAATGTTAGTCCAGTGTTTCCCCAGAGCTGTCTGACAGTTCCTGGATGAAAAGGAAAGGGTCAAGGAGATTTAAAAATGGGCAAAATGACCAGCCCTCTGTCTAAGACAAGTCCTGTCTGGTGGAAATTGACTAGTGGCTTCTTACAGGGGTAGTTTTCCTGCATTGATTTGTAAGGGTGGTCCACTGTGTGATGCTTTTGTTTGGCTAGGAGTGACACGGCAAGGAAGAGCACAGGATAAAAACTAGGAGTGGACATGTTGTCGTTGTCATGGTATCTAAGTAGTGTCACTACGAGTAGTGCTAAATCCATGCTCTAGAAGGCAAGAGAGTGTTTTTGTGTTTCGCATGTGTATGTGTGTGTTTCTTACCATCAAACAAATTGGATTATGTTTTTGGTGGCACCATCAAAATAGTGGTGCCTGACCTGCCAGTCATCTGGCTTCCTGAGTTCTGAGTTCCTGAGTACAGCTTAGTGACTGAGGATCAGTGTTGACATGAGGCGCAATATCCACCTCCCAATTTGAGCTGCTTTGCATTTGTGGCTCACTCCTTGGAGTTGACCCAAGGGGTAAGCTCAAACTGAACAAGAATGACCTTGGTGTGGCATAATTTCTCCTTAAGATCAACCTGAAAAGCTAGGCTCCCACCTGTCCCATG
>NW_007805817.1:0-1071 GCF_000696425.1 Galeopterus variegatus | reverse complement strand
GATGGCTTGGGTTCCTGTGGGTTTTTAAACAACCTCGTCTGGTGTCTTTATTTGTGGAACAGCACTGGGTGTCAGAAGTCACAAGTGGCAAAGGCTCTGCACTTATCATTATTGGACATTAGCTGGGCTGTAGATCCCAATGGGCAGTGCTTTCTCTTCATTATTACTCACTTCTTCTAAGGTAAACACTAGCCTATCATCAGGTCCCAGCTTCCCAAGCCCTGCAGTAGGAACTCTCTACTAAAACACTGCCAGAAGTCTTCCTTCCATTCGTACTCATCCTGGGACTTCAGGGAGTTGACCAGGACCCTGCTAGCCCACAGGGTACCTCCCTCTATGCAGATTAGAAAACACCCATATATATTAGTTTGCTAGGGTCGCCATAACTGAGTACCACAAACTGGGCGGCTTAAACAATTGAAATTTATTGTCTCACAGTCCTGGAATCCATTAACAGCATTGGTTTCTCTGAGAGCCGAGTGAAGGATCTGTTGCTGGCACGTCTCCTTGGCTTGCAGTTGGCCGTCTTCAGGTGCACATGGTGCTTTCTCTGTATCTTCACACCATGTTCCATCTATGTGTGTGTGTCCTTGTGTTCAAATTTCCCCTTTTCATAAAGACATCAGTTATATTGGGTTAGGGCTCACGTTAATAACCTCATTTTAACTTGATTACCTCTGCAAAGATCTTGTCTCCAAAATATAGTCACATTATGAGGTATTGGGGATTAGAGATTCAATATATGATTTTTCGAGAGAAATAATTCAACTATAGCAGCATCTCTCTGGCCTGTGCATAATTAGACAAGGAATGGCATGACATCTAAACATTTTATTAAAATTTTCAAACATATAGCAAAGTTGAAAGATTTTTACAGTGGACACACTAAATCTACCACCTAGATTCCACCCTTAACATTTTACTATGCTTGTTTTAAAGCATTACTCTCTGGAGCAATGGAAACTTTGTGCAAAGAAAAAAAACAACTCTTTGAACAGACGATGTCACTACACAGCAGGTGCACCACTTGGCAAGTAGTATGTGGGTTGGATTTCAGTCCCTACACTCCCT
>NW_007805816.1:0-1071 GCF_000696425.1 Galeopterus variegatus | reverse complement strand
CTGGGCAAAGGGCACAAAGAGGAATAAGTTTTTGAGATCTGTTGCACGGCAGGGTGACTACGGTTAATAATATCCTGCATATTTCAAAACTGCTGAGAGTAAATTTCATATGTCCTTACCACAAAAATGATAAGTATATGAGGCAGTGGATATGTTAATTATCTTGATTTAATCATTCCTCATTGTATTCATATATCATTACATCACATTTTACCCCATAAATATATACCTACAGTTATAAATTTGTCAATTATAAATAAAAAAATAAATTTAAAAAAAAGATCCATAGCTTAATTACACATGCAAAGACTCTTTTTCAAAATAGGGCCACATTCAGAGGCACCAGGGATTAGGATGTGGACATACCTTTTGGGGTCCACCATTCAACCTACTGCACCTATACAATACTATTCAGCAATAAAAAGGAATAAATTACTGATTCATGCTACAACATGGACGAAAACATCATGCTCAATGAAAGAAGCCAGGAATGGAGAATACATATGAAAACATCATGCTCAATGAAAGAAGCCAGGAATGGAGAATACATATTGATTCCATTTGTATGAAATGTCTAGAAAAGGCAAAAAAGTGGATTAGTGATTGCCAGGGATAGGGCGTGAGAGGGACGAGGGGATGATGGATAAAGTCTATGAGGTTTCTTTTTGGAGTGATGGAAATGTTCTAAAGTTAGATTATGGTGATAGTTACACAACTCTGTAAATGTGCTGAAAATCATTGAATTGTGCTGTGGACTGAATGTCCCACCCAAACTCATTGAAGCTAATTCCCACTGTAACTACTGAGGGTGGAAAATCCTATTATGATCATTGAAAGGTGGGGCCTTGAAGAGGTGAATAGATTGTGAGGACCATGGCATAGTGAATGGATCAATCCATTTGATGGTTTAATGGTGGCTGTGGGTATGGTTCTGAGATCTTAAAAGGACAGCCAGAGAGGAGGTTGGCTCTCTCTCAGCTCCTCCATCCACCACAGAAAACCCTGTGTTGCTGTGTAGAGTCACTACTACCAAGGCTCTCACCAGATGTGTTCCCTGGACTTTGGACTTCC
>NW_007805814.1:0-1071 GCF_000696425.1 Galeopterus variegatus | reverse complement strand
AAAAAAAAGACTGGACAAAAGACGTAACCAGAGCCTCTTTTGCAAATGGGAACTTAGGGTCACCTTGTCCCCGAGGGATCTCCTAAACTAACTCTCTCATTTCATGGACGTGACCTCCTCATGGTCAGGAGAGAGTTAACATCAGGGCTTGGAGGAAGCCCTTCAAGGTTCTTCCACACTGAAGTCAAGCAGTTCCCCCAGGATCCCTTCCTCTCATTTCTTATTCTAATTCTGCAGATTAACTCATGTTAATGATTCCTGATGGGTAGAGATGTTATTCTATTAACATATTTGCGTGATAATAGGAGCTTCAATTCCATAATAGGGGAAACTCAAGCCCCTGGGAAGGCCAGTGGGGCAGGAACTGGCCACCCTTTGAGAGTTCTGGACTTTTAGTGAATTTGAGAAAAGTCACAGTCTCCCTTCCCAGAGGAGGCAACATAAGTCCAGAGTTGTGCACACGCTATGAGGGAGTTCTCGGACACTCTTCCCCGCTCCCAACACATCCGAGGCCCAGGCTGACACTGCCAGGGAAGCTGACAGTCCCCTGTTTCAGCCCTGATGGCTGAGGGCAGGAGTGAGAAGGTGCCCGTCATCTGGAGAGAGAGACAGAGAGATTGTCTTCTGTAGGTGATTAGTAATAACACCAGTAACAGCGCACATGCACTGAGCTCTGATCATGGACCAGGCACTGCCCTAAGCAACACACTCGCAATTAGGGGTTCACATTAGAAACCTCCAAAGGCTCTCCCAGGCAGAGCTTGTGGCATGAGGTGCCCACAGTCCTATGGCCAGGAAGGGGTCTCGGCCGCAGCACTTCTCGTCGGTGTGAGCTAGAGGCTGCCCGGCTTATGATAAAAGTCAGGCAAAGAACAAAAACTCTCAACAGCAAGACCCATGATCATTTGCCATTATCTAAGCCTAATGACTGTAATTAAGGCAGAGAGGAATGTCTGGGATATTTTAAGCGGCAGTCAACATATCATTTGGAAGGCAGGATTCTGAAGCCACAGGTAAGCCTCCAACAAGGCGCAGCGCTGCCCTTCTAAAGTAGCCCTTTCAACCCCTGCT
>NW_007805813.1:0-1071 GCF_000696425.1 Galeopterus variegatus | reverse complement strand
TGAACAACTGCTGGCCTGTTACTTGCAGTGGACCTCACCCAACATGAGGAAGACAGTGACGATTCTCCTGTACGGGCTTAACTGCTTTCATTGGGCTTGGCCAATAATGTGTTTTTTACAAATTGAAAGTTTTTGGCAACCCTGTGTCAAGTCTATTGGTCTTTTTTTAAAAAAAAAAAAAAAAAAAAAACTACAGCATGTGCTCACTTCTTACCTCTGTGCCACATTTTTGTAATGCTCACCATATTTCAAACTTTTAAAATTTTTATTATATATTTTACAATGATCTGTGATCAATAATATTTGATGTTAGCAATGTAATTATTTTGGGGTAACATGAATCATGCTGATATAAGAAGGTGAAATTAACTGACAAATGTATCGTGTGTTCAGACTGCTCCACCGACCAGCCATTCCCCCATCTCCCTGCCTCTCCTCAGGGGTCCCTGTTCCCCAAGATACAGCAATATTAAAACTAGGCCAAATAATAACTCTACAATGTTCTCTAAGGGTTCAAATGAAAGGAAGAGTCACACATCTATCACTTTAAATCAAAATCTAGATGTAATTTAGCTTAGTGGGGAAGGCATGTCAAAAACTGAGATAGGCTGAAAGCCAGGCCTGTGAATGCAGAAGAAATGTTTACTGATATTTTAGAGGCAGAGAGTAGAACAGTGGTTATGAGAGACTGGTGAGGGGCAAGGAAGGGGGTACCAATAGAGATTGGCCAATGGTTATAAAATTACAATTAAATGGGAGGAAGAAGTTCTGGTATCCTATTTCATAGTTACGTGACTATGGTAAATTGTAAAGCATGGTATATAACAGCTAGAAGAGAGGCTTTGCAATGTACTCTTAGCAAAGAAATGATAAATGCATGAAGTGATGGATACACTACCTTCCCTGACCAGATCATTTTACAATACACATATCTATATCAAAACATAAAATAGTACTCCACAAATATGAACAATAACAATATATCAATTAAAGTAAATTAATTATTTTTAAAATGTTATTCCAGTGAACACACAAATGATAAGAAAATGAAACAAGTTTACTGCTGATAAA
>NW_007805812.1:0-1071 GCF_000696425.1 Galeopterus variegatus | reverse complement strand
TTACAAAATACAAAAGACATATATCCTGCCTCTTATCATTTCCATTTTTGAAAAATGAAAAGGAAAAATAACTTTCCCAAGCTCATAAAGCAGGTAAACATCAGAATTAGCGTTAAACTCTAGGCCTTTCTCACGCAGGAGTTCATGCTCTTTTAACTACCTGGCACTGTCCCGCGGGAATTGTGAGTGGTGCCAGCGAAAGCAAAGGGATAGAAAGGAAGAGAAAGGAGAAGAATTTTAAAACAGGGAAAAGAAAGGAGAAAAATAGATAAAATTAAGAAATGATAAAGGGGAGGATCGCAAAGAGAGAACGGTGGGTGAGTGTCTTGGCTATTTAGTGGAATTCAATGATTCAGAATGTGAAACGTGTAATAATCCCTCCATACACCCTGCAGAAGTCAAGCATGTTGTAGAACTGTTCTTCCGAGTGCCTTGAACGCAAACATCTCAAGGCAATCTTTGAGCTACTGGAAACAAGAGCTAGAAATCCAGACTATCTTCTTAGTGCTGACGAAAGAAAAGTCTGTGTGGTTTTCCTGATGGTACTGAAGGAACGAGACTTTTAGTTGACAGTTACCAAAAAGGAAGCATTTTAGGACATGTCAGTATTGGATCTTACTTCTCCTTTGGCCTAGGCCTTTTTAGCTGCAATGAGCAGATATTTAAAATAAGAGATGGGGACCAAAGATTTGTTCAGTATCTGTATTGATTATGAAGCTGCTGTTGCTAAGCTCCAAATTCACCCTTCCTGGCTTTGTGATGCTGGGCTGGGCCTCTGAAGACCACATTTCTGCTTTACCAGAGAGACCTCCACTAGGCTGTGTCAGTAGGGGGCAGTAGAGGGAGACAGGAGGGAGAAGAAGAGACTCCTTCCTGTTTTCTTGGTGTGTTGGGGGCAGGGGGGGGTCCCATCAACATTACCCCAACAACCCTTAGCTCCAGATTTTTTTTTTCACTCCCAAAGCCAGCCTCAACTCACTCCCTCAGTGACAGCGTCTCCTGGTCAGCATCCCGTCCCTAGATACAGAGTCACTTCTCTGAAGGTCCCTCCTCTGAGTTCCCAAGGCACCT
>NW_007805811.1:0-1071 GCF_000696425.1 Galeopterus variegatus | reverse complement strand
GAGGGCTTCACTGATCCCCTGGCAGAGGCGATGCCGTCTCCTCCTAACCCCGTTGGTGCCTGCTGCACCCCCACTACATCTTAGATTGCAGGAGTGGGGATTTTTGTCCCAGTCATGCACACTGGGGCTCCTCAGCCTCAGTACTACTGGCCTGCTGGACTGGAACATTCCTTCTTGTGGGGGTTAGTCCTGTGCCTTGTAGGAGGCTTAGTGGCATCCCTGGACTCTACCCACTAGAGGTCGGTAGCACCACCAGCCCCAGTGTGACAACCATGAACGTCTCCAGATACTTCCAAATGTCCCTTAGGGAACAAAATCACCTCTTGTTGAGAACCACTGGTCTCGGCTGTAGAGGGCAGGGAGTGTGTGCCCCGCACCTCTGCCATCCCCTTCAGGCCCAGCCCAGTGCCTAGCCTAGATCTGGTGGGTAAATGGTCATTGAATCCAGCATCAATATATGCCTGGGTCTCCAGAAAGTTCTGGAGAGAAGTCTCTAGGTCTTGAACCAGAAAGAGCAGTAGGTACCCTGGGGAGCACTCAGGTCCTCCTGGATATTTCTTGGCAGTCCCCTGATTAGGGCAGGCCAGCCCCTCCCTCCAGGATGGTGTCCTGGCTGGCCCTGCCCAGTGACCGCAGTTACCTGGATCCAGCGGTCATTACGGTTCTCGGCCTGTGGGCAGATGGTCAGCTTGCAGCCTGCCTTCCTGGCCAGCTTTGCCACTGCATCCACAAAACACGTGTTGTTCTGCACCCTGTGGACAAGCCCGGGGAGAGCGGCTGAGGACAGGAACAGGGCCTGAGGCCAGAGGAGTCACCATGGTGAGGACACCCACCGCCCCCAGACTCACCGGCACACGTACACCTCCAGGGGCAGCAGGGTGCTGGGCGTCATGATCCAGGGTGCCACACGGAACACCACGGTGTCGGTGAAGATCGGGGATTGGGAGAAATCCTGCAGGGGAGGGCCGGAAGGGAAAGAGCACTGGACGTGGAGTCCGGGGTTCTGGGAGGGAGCTCTGGTTCCACCACCGTGGTCCTTAGGAAAGCTCCTTGCTTCTCTGTGTCTTAGTT
>NW_007805810.1:0-1071 GCF_000696425.1 Galeopterus variegatus | reverse complement strand
AAATGAACAAAGTCAAATTACCTCCCTAAATAGTACAGGGAAGGAAATATATTTTGTTCTACGACAAATATTTCTCATTAAGAAAGTCCCTTCTTCCTCCCGTCCTCCTCCCCTTCCTTCTCCTCCTCTTTCTTCTTCACTAACAAAATAATTTGAGCTTTCAGATCAACGAGACCTGATGATTATCTAATTATATATGGTAACATATCAAAAAAAAAAAAAAAGAATGTTTTATATGAGGGAAAAATTCAATGCTCAAGTCCCACTAGCTGTGGAATGAAACCCAGTACCAAAGACACTGTGCAGAGTTGAAGCAGAAATTACATTCTAGGTAGCTGAAATCTGGTATCCTCGATGAAATCATTCCTGCCTACTGTTGTGAATGAATTAATTCATATCACTTCATTTATTTCCTTCTTTTAACCTTTCAACAAACACTTTACAAGTAGTTACCACATTCCAGACATTGTGGTTAGTGAGTGAGGGTAAAGTGGGAGCAAATCCGATTCCCTCCCTTGTCCTCATGAAACATAGAAATTATTAGAGAAGAAAGACAGTCACCAAATAATCACACAGATAGGTAAGTGACAATTAGTATATGGTATAAGAAAAGAGCACGTAATAGGGGTCAGGGAGGCTTTTCTGAGGATGTGACCTTTTAGATCCTGAGATCTGAAGAATGAGTAGGAGTCACCTAGGCAGGGGACAGGAGAGGCAGGCAAGAGAGCATTCAGGAAGACCCTGAGGTGGGAGGGGCGTGTGTGTGTGTGTGTGTGAGTGTGTGTGCGCACATGCGTGCGTGCACACATGCTTTACTTTGAGGAAGAAAGAAAGAGATATTATAAAACTTTAAAAGGAATGGGCCACCGAATTTGTTAGCTTCAGGAATGGTTCATCGAAAATGGGAGGAATTATTCTTGTGGTTCTGGAGCCTTTGGCGAAGCAATTTAGGTTAAGAGTGGGCACTGAGCTTACATGAGGACTGCCAAGAAAAAAAGAGAGAAGGAACAGTTATGGAGACAAAAGTCATGCCAGTGTCAATGTGGAAATTTTTCAGGCATTCGAGGTCAC
>NW_007805809.1:0-1071 GCF_000696425.1 Galeopterus variegatus | reverse complement strand
GATGGGGAGAGATTGGACAAGGGGCATAAAGAAGATGTATGATTTATAATAATATATATGCTAGTAATATTGATTTGATCAACATATGTCAAGGTTGGACCCCAAAAATATGTATAGTCAATTATGATTCAATAAAAATTAAAAACAAAGACAAACAAAAATTTCTTGGGGGAGGGGGAGAGGTTGACTGATTCTAGTCTGCTCTGCTACCTCTTGCTTGTAGTGACTGGCTTTAGCAACTAGCAGAAACGGGGTTCAAACTTGGGTCTGTTTGATGTCAACACTGATGGATTTAATCACTCCCCTAGAGAGCCTTTGGTCATTTGACAGTCTCCTGAGTCCCAGTGCCCATTGTGACCACCCAGCATTCTTCCTAAAGCCCCGTGACATTGCAGACAAAGAACCATCACCTGGTGTGCTCTTTCCCAGCCCAAGGGGCTGGCACTGGGGTGTGGGAGGGGGCATAAATATGTGTGTTAGGCCTGGAGGACCAAATGCCACCCAATGGTCAGTCCCCTCCTCACCATGTTGATCTTCCCTTGGGGGTGAGCCAAGGCCGACACTGAAGTGGCTGTCACTGTGCTGACTGCGAGCGCATAGCAGGTGCTGAGCACGGCTTTCTTCCTTTCATTTGGAAAGTCCAGCAGAGCAGAGTTGAAACTTGGCCAGAACATCCACAAGAAGAGGGTACCTGGGGGCCAGAGAGGGTCATTGGCCAAAACCACCATCCCTATTGCAAAGTCCTGAGCCTCCAGAGGGCTTCAGATGAGGAGAATCCTAGAGCTGGCAAGTTTCAACTTGGTCACTTTTTAGCTAGGACTTTGGACAAGTCATGTCTTCCTTCCAAATTCTTAAGCTGGCAGGCACCAGCTAACATATGTTATAGGCAAGGAAACTAAGGCCCAGAGAGTTGAAATCTACAAAGCCCAGACCTCCTGGACCCAGTCCGTAATGGCCAAGTGCTTATTTTTAAAAACTAACGTGCTGCTTTAACTTGGCCCCAGGGCCTGATACTCATTCTCCTGTGGCAGACTTCGCTGCCTGACTTCCTCTCAGCCTCTCTCAGCAGTC
>NW_007805808.1:0-1071 GCF_000696425.1 Galeopterus variegatus | reverse complement strand
CAGTTGCTTATAAGTCCGTTTGAAGATCGGAAATAGATGGCCCAGGAAAAGTTCAGTTACTTCCATGTTTCTGGGACTGAGTTACACAGAGGGACTACTTTAAGTTCTCTTAAACAATGACATATTTCCTCAGTTCCCCATATCTCCATACATCCTGAAAGGCTTGCTCACACTAATAAATATATATTTTTTTCTTTTCTGGATTTAAGCAAGATTGTGACTTTTTATTTATTTATTTTTTTCTTTTCTGGGACATTACTAACTAACTCCAGATAATCAAACTGGTACAACAACTTCCCCAAGGGAGAAGTTCAGAAATAACAATCTTAGCATCAAATCCCTCTCCCATTTACTTAAGCAAACTTCTGGCTGCAGCACACAACAAATGTAAAGCAAATGAGTAAATATATACAGAAATGAAGCAGCCACACCAAGCAAAACATACCCTCTTGCCCCCAATTTCATGGGGAAGATCTCGGTGATTTCATTTGGTAGCTGAGCTGTGTTGCTATGGAGCTGCTGCTCACTGCCAACTGCTGCTCCTAAATTGCTCTCTGCCTTTCTCATTGCTGTTGCCACAGAAAGACGGTGTGCACTAATTTATATTTGCTGTTTTAGACTTATGCTCAACTGTCCATCCCCTGTAATGGAGTACTTCTGCTATGGGAGAAAAATGTATTTTTAATATTCCTTTCTGACTTTTAACTGAATCCCCAGCACATAATAAAATATGTAATACACCTAGATACTATGCATTTTTAAGAAGATTTATTGGCATTCCATTGTTTAGAAGAATTTTCTGTACTGCACACTTCAATATTGTATCTTCATTGGAATCAATTGGGAATATTAATCAATCTGGTTTACTGGTCCAGGGGAGTTGGCAAGTGGTCAGTGTGAAATAGTGACAAAGTCTGAAAATCTAGACGTGTTTATAAAATAGTATTGAAAGACATCAAGACTCATTTTTCCCCAATTCACCAAAAGACTGCCATTGAAATCACCAATAATTTGTAAAATTAGAAATATCCTGCATTATTACTACAATGGAAGCAAAAATGTTAAAAAAAA
>NW_007805807.1:0-1072 GCF_000696425.1 Galeopterus variegatus | reverse complement strand
ATATTTCCATTTAATGGTGGGGGTGGTCTTCTATTAACTGAATGGTATTTCTGTTATAGGAGTCCCTCAGCCCCCCCCAAGATTAGAAAATAATGAACATAAGGCCCTGGTTTACTTAACTTGGTGTAATACAACATCTTATATTTGTTTAGCTATTTGTATTAAAAAGCCCCCGCATACACATATTAGCCCCTTTAATTCTTATATTGTTAAATGGGTTTGAATGATTTGTGCAAGATCAGACAGCTGACAGATAGAAAGGTTAAACTTGAATCTTCTCACAGATGTCAAATGCTATACTAGTTACACTATTCCATGCTGTACTTAAAAACAAATGGTGTTTTATAAATGATCCATATATCATCTCATTCTTTCCAGTGCTTCATCTGCTTTACAGGTGAGGAAATACAGGCTTTCATCTCTTCTCCACAGGGCTCAGGGCTCTTACTTAAAACATCAACACATTACATCCTGTTACCCATCTGCTTATTAGTTTTCATTATTTTGAGGAATAATATGATTCTCCAGAGAAGCTAGCATTAATGAAATTTCCATCTCCACATATTCTTGTACAGTCAGATTAAAAGACATAGCCTTTACCTTTAGAAAGTTTTGGACACTTGTATTCTATACTTCATCCCTTCTGGAGTTGAATGTAGTGGTACCCACATCACAGTTTTCATGCCCCTACTGCCTGTTATCTCCATCCTCTGTCCTCCCAAACTGTTCTAGTTATGGGTGAAGCCTTATGTGACCAATTTTTGTCTCCACTTTGAGGAAATACTGAAAAAAAACACAGAACTTTGAGATGTTATTTAATAACTTTCTGGGATTAGTTTTTTCAGTCATTTGAAATAATTCATATTTTATGAAAATAAACTTACTAGTAGGGGAAGCATCTAGGAGAAGACTTCGTGTAGAGGGAAACTCAGATTTAAAATCATCACTGGAGGGCCGGCCTGTGGCTCACTCAGGAGAGTGCAGTGCTGATAACTCCAAGGCCATGGGTTTGGATCCTATATAGGGATGGCCGGTTCACTCACTGGCTGAATGTGGTGCTGACAACACCAAG
>NW_007805806.1:0-1072 GCF_000696425.1 Galeopterus variegatus | reverse complement strand
GGATGTGGAAGTGAAGGGGAGGTGGTTACTCTGAAGGTCTTCACAATCAGAGGAGGTGACAGATACAGAAGTACCCAGAGGATCCCAACTTGCCCTTACTCTCCTCTACCGTGCATCCTGCTCTTCTCCCCAGATTCTGGTCCTGCAGCCAAGGCGCACTACCATACACTTGGCTAAGATCCCCAGGGGGGTGACTTCCCGAAGGCAATGGCTTCATGTAGATGTCTCCATGAGCTCCCTCTGCAGCACAGTCTCAGTAGCTGATGAGTTCTTGGCTTCTCACATTTCCCTGGAAACTGCGACATGTCCACCCATGCCACTGCTTCAAGAGGATGGGTTAGATTCTTCTCTGATCCCCAACTTCTCCTTCCAGACCTTCATTTACCCAGCTCCTCCCACGGTTGTAGAAGATCTACTTCCTAGAATAAATCCCATACCCTAATACTCATGTGTGTAGTTCTGCTTTCTTGATTGAACCCTGACTGATGCACTTGATATGGTAGAATGAACTTTCCTTTCTTGGTCTTCTGCAAGCATCTTGGTCCCTTGCTCTACTATATGACTTTTCAAATCATCTTGTCAAGTAGCCCCCCATCCCCCTCAAAAAAAATCAATTGGGATTTCGATTGGAATTGTTTTGAATTTAGTCATTATTTTGGGGAGAACTTTCTAATAATATCGAATATTTTGATAATGACTTATTGAGTTATGGGAATGCAAATTATTTTTATACTAATCTTATATTGAGTGACTTGCTGGTCTCATATTAGTTCAAATTGTTTGCTTGTAATTTCTCTTAAATTTTATAAAGGAAACCATATTTCTGTGAATAGTGATAGTTTTGTTTGTTTGTTTTTACAGTCCTTATGCCTTTCGTTTTCCTGTCTTACTGCTCTAACTGGGACCTCCAAGTAATAATTGGATATTTCTGTTTAATATATATTTATATCCATCCAATATCCATTATGTTTTGCTCCTGATATTAAAGGGAATAATTCTAAAGTTTTACCAGTAAATATGTTTACTACAAGATTCTGACAGATGTATTTTATTCTAAGAAAATTTTCCGGGC
>NW_007805805.1:0-1072 GCF_000696425.1 Galeopterus variegatus | reverse complement strand
GGGATCTTAACCCTTGACTTGGTGTTGTCAGCACCACGCTGTCCCAAGTGAGCCACGGGCCAGCCCTTACTGTTGAGTTTTAAGAGTTCTTTGTGTCTTGGATAACAGTCCTTTATCAGATGTGACTTTTGCAAATATTTTCTCCCAGTCTGTAATTTGTTTTCTCATTCTCTTGACCTTGTTTTTCACAGAGCCGAAGTTTTTAATTTTAATGAGTTCCAGCTTTTCAATTATTTTCTTCATGGATCATGCCTTTGAAATTGGACCTGAAATGTCATCACCATATCCAAGGTCATCAAAGTTTTCTCCTATGTTATCTTCTACAAGTTTTGTAGTTTTGCATTTTATATTTGGGTTTTGGATCCATTTTGAGTTCATTTTTAGGAAGGGTGTTAGGCTGTGTCTAAATTCATGTTTTTGGCATGTGGATGCCTAGTTGTTCCAGCACCTTTTGTTGAATATCTTTGCTCCATTGTGTTGCCTCTCCTCCTTTGTCAAAGTTCAGTTGACTACGTTTATGTGGGTCCATTTCTGGGCTCTCTGTTTTGTTCCATTGATCTATTTGTCTATTCTTTTGCCAATTGTCTTGCTTACTATAGCTTCATAGTAAGTTTTGAAGTCAGGTGTTGTCAGTCCTCTGACTTTATTATTCCCCTTCAATTTTGAGTTGGCTATTTTTTTTCCCCTCTCCCTGTATACTTCAGAATCTCCCTGTATACTATAAATAACTTGCTGGGATTTTGATTGGGGTTGTGTTGAATCTATAGATCAAGTTGGCAAAACTGACATCCTGACAATATTGAGTCTCCCTATTCACAAACATGGAATATCTTTCCATTTATTTAGCTCTTCTTTGATAATTTTCAGCAGAGTTGTGTAATTTTCCTCATATAGATCTTATGCATATTTTGTTAGATTTAGACCTAAGTATTTTGTTTTGGGGTATGCTAATATAAATGGTAATGTGTTTTTAATTTCACATTCCACTTGCTCATTGCTAACACATAGGAAAGCAATTGACTTTTTTACATTAACCTTATATCCTGAAACCTTGCTATAGCGCTTATTAGTT
>NW_007805804.1:0-1072 GCF_000696425.1 Galeopterus variegatus | reverse complement strand
AAGCCCACGTGGGGATGTGGGAAGGTGAGGCGGGACGAGAAGAGTCAGCGAGGGGCCTTGCTGAGCAAGCCCAGGGTGGGCACTAGGCTCAGTCTCACTGAAGACCTCGTCCCACCTGGATGGGCTCTGTCCCCATGGGCAGAAGGTCCTACGTGGGGCACTGATGCCCCCACATTGCGGGCTAGTGCTGGCTTGCAGGAGAGGCAGCTGCCATGGTGCTGGAGGGAGCCCTCAGGCAGAGGCGAGGGATGCAGGTGTTCAAGGGAGATGCTGTGGCCTGCAAGGGAGTGGCTCCCAGATGTGGGGGGACCCAGGTGGGCTCAGGGGACATGTACAGGTCATCAGCATCATGTCCACCCAGGCTTCCCAAATCCAAGGCATGGTAGTCACAAATTTAATAGAGAGAATCAGGAAATAAGATAGATATAGGAGCCTTGATGAGCCCATTCATCCCTGCTGATCTAGACGGTTCTGTGCATGTGCAGGGCTGTGTCTACTCAAGAAAAACAGAGAGGGTCTGAGCAATCTGCTCATCCCTGGTTCATTGTGAGCCTTGCACAGAATGTGAAAGAGGAGTCAAGTCCTCGTGTGCAGAGGAGTCATGAGAAGGCCCAGAAGAAAGGAACTTCCAGGGCAGACTTGTAAACTGCCAGAGCTTTGAGCATGTTTCCCAACCCACACATGGATCCATTAGCCAGTAGCAGAAGCTTTACTGTCTCAAGGTGCTTGTACCCCACCTCCAACCAAGCACTGACTGACGACTGAGGGAAGCTGACCTGGGACAACACTTGGGAAGCCAGAATTCAATGTAAAAACAAATTAAAGTAAAAAACATTTAAAGAATTAAAGTGTGATGATAATGACTCATCAAATAGAGAAAATAAATAATGTGATAGGGATTGTGCAAAAGAACCTAATGGATATTCTGGAGTTGAAAAGTATAATAACTGAAATGAAAAATGCACTAGAGACCCAGTCTCGGAGGAGCAAGATGGCGACGGGTCTGGAGCAGGCGTGCCAGAGAACAGAGCGAGCCTGAGAAGTGTGCGCTGTGCTGCCAGAGTACTATTTG
>NW_007805803.1:0-1072 GCF_000696425.1 Galeopterus variegatus | reverse complement strand
CGGTGAGTCACCCTTCTGTCCATGAACAAAATTTAGTTTTCTCTGTGGCCCATTGAATGGCGATGGGGCTTATTACTAGGCGATTCTGTTTTTTTCAGTACAGAGTATGTAGCCCCCGTGTCCACCAGAAATGATACTGGTTTGCCCCCCTACTTGAAGAGTTAGCCTGGGTTCTTGAGGGTTAAAGGGCATGGAACCCTGACCCCATCCGTCTTCTGTGTCTTCACCCAGATGAAGCACAGTATTAGTCTTTTCAGGCTTTTCCTGTAACTGGGGGCAAGCCTTTTTCCAATGATTACAGTAGGCACATTGGTCTTTATCCAACGGTGGGCATTTTTTCGCCCCTGTGTTGACTGCTCCTTTAGGGGCCTGAGGTTTCTTGGGTTGGCCTTGTGTGGCCAGCAGAACCTTAGTTAGTTTTTTAAGCTGCTTATCTTCAGGTGGGTCACGATTTGCAAAAACCTTTTGGGCTATTTCTATCAACTCTGAAAGAACCTTGCCCTCAAATCCCTCTAATCTCTGCAACTTCCATTTTATATCGGGTGCAGACTGAGCTACAAAGGCCAGATTAATTGCCCTTCGATTTTCAGGTGCTTCCGGGTCTGTGGGTGTATAGATCCGGTCCGCCTCTAGGAGGCGCTCTAAGAATGCACCTGGAGATTGGGCGGGCTGTTGGGTGACTTCACTAACCTTAGATAGGTTTGTGGGTTTTCGGGCTGCAGCTCGAACCCCTCATAACAGGACCTGGAGAAACCGATCGAGAGCCTCCTTACCTCTATTACTATTTGGGTCCCAATCGGGGCAGCAGGTGGGGAAAACAGCAGCCAATCGCTCAGGATCATCTGTGGGGAGACCACTGGGGCCCAGGACAGCCCGTTGGGCCTCTCGGTGGATTCGTTCACGTTCCTCAGAAGTGAACAGAGTCTGTAACAATTGTTGGCATCATCCCAGGTGGGCTGGTGAGTATAAGAGACAGACTCAAGCAGAGAAATGAGACCGTGTGGATCGGCAGAAAAGGAAGGGTTCTGGTTTTTCCAGTTGTAAAGATCACTGGTGGTAAAGGGAACATATA
>NW_007805802.1:0-1072 GCF_000696425.1 Galeopterus variegatus | reverse complement strand
CCAGGAAAGTGCCAGGAGAGGCAAGAGACCAAGGAAGGCCAAGCTTTGCCCAACCTTCATCAGACCAAAAACTTACACCTCCATGTGCGAGTTTTCTCTTTAACTCACCATAATCATCTCCAAAACATAAAGAAAATAATAATGTCGCCCTTGGTGAGGTATGACTACAGAGTAACAAGACCACTTTTCCTTTGTGGCTTGCAGAATGAAGTGCTCACATAACCACGTGCCAAATATAGTCTACTACACTGGGATATCACAGCAACAGGGCATAGTGGTGTGTGTTCTCCCAGCTGCTACTGCTTCAGGAAGCAGTTTGAGAACTTGTGCATCCTGGGCCCATCCAAGACTTTCCACAGTAAAATTAGTTTGGCCAGAGGTTGTGTCTGGGACCATGACAGGCTCTGCATACCTGGCACACTTCTCATCACTTCCTAAATCCTCAGGGCCACAGGGCCAGCCAGGAGGGTCACACATCTCCTACAGCTTCCAAGGAATCCCCAGTGTGGGCTTTCTATCCCAGGGCTTCCCTGCTCCACTCCAGTATCTACACATACTTTATAGACTAAGAGGCAGCATCAGACTTAGAACCGACAAATTTCTCCCCTGACCTAGTTTACCTGCTCAGACTCAAGAGCCTTCAACAAGACTCAGAGGTGAGGCACCCACAATTGCCTGCCCCCCAACGTAGAAATCTGCTTCAAACTAGCCAGTACGCTGGGAAACAAATCTTCCTTACTGAGAATCTCATAATGAACAGTGATGTGGGATCAAAGAAAAGATGTCTTCTTCCCTCCCTCATGCTTTCACTACTCAATTTGGCTAATAAATTTTATCACACATGTGATCACAGTGACGTGACCTCCTATTGCACGGTAACAAGTTCCAAAATCTGAAGTACAAATAATGTTCCAAAGCTATTGGCAGAGGTTCCTCAACCTGAAAAGAATATAACATCAAGGGTTAAAGAAGAAAATGTAATGGGAGACCATTTCTGTAGCTCAAAAAGTGGAATATCAACAACAAGAAAGGAGAATGCCAAAAATGAAACTCATAGGCAGTCTTCTGCTTA
>NW_007805801.1:0-1072 GCF_000696425.1 Galeopterus variegatus | reverse complement strand
CTCAGCCTTGCTCAGCCGGCCAAGCAGGTGCGCTGCCTGCACGTCCTGGGCAGGAGGAGGGAGGTCGGCAGGCAGCCCACGGGTGAGTGAGAGGGTGGGGTCAGGTGCGGCAGCTCCTGGTCTAGCTTGGGGACACGCGGGGTAAGGCAGTGAGGCAGGGTGGGTGGTGGGTACCAGGGAGGCTGGGCCACGTTGGGCCACATGCCTGGGCAGGCCACGATGGGCTGCTGTGTGGCCTGAGCCTGAGTTTGGGGGGACGTGGAGTTAGGAGCTGCCAGATGGGGGCCACAGCCTGTGGGTCAAGTGACCTGCAGGGGCTGTCCTCTGGCTAGGGTGAGTGGGGTCAGGACCCTGCCTGTGGGGCTGGCAGTGGTGACAGGGTGGGTTGAAGGGAACAGGAACCCATGAAGGACCCTGGGTCAGGTCTGGGTGACAGTCAGCCCCACCCACTTGAGTCTCATGCCCACCCTGCCACCTGTCTGTGGGGGACCCTGGGGCCAGCAGCACATGTGACCTGGCGGGGTCTGTCCTGCAGCATGCCTGGCCCCTGTGGGGGGGACAGTACAGTATGGATGTAGAAGGCCCTGGACCCTGGTGGCATCCCAGCAGGGCCTGTCTCCAGGGGCTTTGCTGCCTGGTCTGAGAAGGGGGTGGCCCTAGCCATTTGTGGCAGCTGGGTTTGGAGGGACCGTGACATTATTGGTGTTTATCATGACAAAGGATGGTCTGGCACTGACCGCAGGGCCCCACCAGAGTCTAGAAGACTTGGGGTTGGACGGACAGATGGACAGCAGTCTGAAGGAGTGGATGGGTTCTTCCCATCTCTCAGAGCCCCCTAGGGTGTGTGCCAATGTGCGCAGGGAGGACCCCAGCCTCGTCTTACCCGCTCACTCTGGGCATCCCAAAGTTTCTGCACAAAGTTCCCCAGGGTGTCCTGCACCTCTGGACTGAGGTCTCCAGGCGCAGGCCAGGGGCTGGTGGGGGGGCTGGCACCCTGCCACCCAGGGTGAACCTGGAAGCTGTCTGAGCCTTCAGGAGGAGAGAGTGGAGGAAACGTGGGCAGGGACATGGT
>NW_007805800.1:0-1072 GCF_000696425.1 Galeopterus variegatus | reverse complement strand
CACATGGCACATAAATATATACACACATATATATGTATCTATAGATACTCAAACATATATTAACTTTGAACATCTGGGACATTCCAAATGGAAAGAAAATGGATACTTGAAAACATACAATTGAGAATGCCGAAGAGTCCCACAATAGGCGGTCTGCAAATTGGATGTTGGTAGCATGACTCATTAGAATCACATCCTAGAGCCTGTGTGTAGACAGTGGGGTGAAAATTCTGAACACAGGACATGACCTCTGAAGACTGACGTTTTGCGGTAATGTACTTGGCAGGATTACTTTATGCTTGGAATTAATTTCCTCCAGAGTCATTCAACGGCAGAAAGAAGGGAGTTAGGGAAAAACCCATGATTACTTATTTTTAGTGCAAATCCCCAGTAGACCAGATCATTTATGCAGGAAATCTTTCTCACCATCCTCTGGGTGAGTGAGGCCCGCTGTTGAAACTTTGCTCATCTCCAAGCCCCTAGAAAATGCTGTTGCCTCTTCAAAGGATTTAGGAAGGGATCATTTCCTCCAACCAGCTCACCACCGTACAAATAAACTGAGGTCTACAGAAGCGAAGTGACTTGCCCAAGAGACAGGCCAAGTAAATAAGTGTCTTAGTCTAAGTACATCGGAATAGCAATTATTCTTAGACCTGGTACTTGTCCCATTGTGCTATGCTTAGGCTAACGTTTGCAAACAGCAGAGAAAACAATTGCAGATTGAGGATAGAGGGAGAAGAGTAGGAAGTGGTCATTAGCAAATCCCTGGGCCTGGGGATCACCTGCTCGCCTGGATCAAAACAGTGAAACAAGCTATTCATAAGCACATCAAGGATGAGTGGGCCATTGTTTTCGGAACCAGCTGTGGAGAATCCGCTCAACAGTGGCCCCTGAACTGCTGCGGCTGCTGCACCAAGTGGCGGGGCAGGGGGTAGGAGGGCGGAGCGGTACCGGTGCGAGAGGGCGCTACTGCGCAGAGCTGCAAGGGCCCCGCCGCGCCCCCTCCCGGCCAACCGGGAAGTAGTTTTGCATTAAGTGCATTGGACTGAGCCACCTTTTGAACCTACCCAGA
>NW_007805799.1:0-1072 GCF_000696425.1 Galeopterus variegatus | reverse complement strand
GGAAGGCGCCTCTGCTTTAGCATGACAACCTGCCCCAGGCTGGAGCTCACCTCCCTGCAGGCCAGCTTGTCTCAGCAAGGTCCACCGCTCAGAGTGAGGCAAAGGAGAGTGACAAGCAGAAGAAAACTTTAGATGAAATCCTGTTCTTTTCCAATTTGTTGGTATTAAATCCAAACATGCATTACATGAACTCTGCGTGTAACTGAGCTAAACAAGTAATGCAGGCAGTGGCCTGACCTCACTGAAGCTGATGGAAATCTAGCTGAGACGCCTGTGAACTTCTCCTTCCAGGACCACAAATGGCGTGGGTTGCTTCCCCAAGCACACAGGCCTGACATCCAGAAAGAAATGCTGGTGCACCTGCATGGCCTTGCTGGCCATGCGGTCACCCTCGCCTCGGCCTGTGCCTCAGGAGCAGAGCAGTTTGCACCAGGCAGACAGCAGAGGCAGGTGCTACCTCGCCCCTTGGAGAAAGAGACTGCTCTCACCTTTTTCTTGTGTGACCCGCCACCCTGAAATCTCCCTCTGGGGAATCACATCCAGTCTGCTGGGTGGCGGTTTAAACAATTCTGACCTGGGGAACGAGGTGCCCTTTAGGACACAAAATTTGAATGTAAACCCTGTGCTCCAGGCCCTAAGCACATACTGAAAACATTTCTGCTTAACTTTGAGTTCCATTGAGACTCCCCACTGATCCAATGACTTGTTTCAATACAACAGTCAGATTCTAGCCTCTGGAAGATTTGCTGAAATTGATATAAACCTTAAGGCAGATGCCATCTCCCTCCCTGTAAAGGGTGATGGAAGAATTATCCTACAGATGGAAGGAATTACTTAGAAGGTGTGCTTCTCCTCGGCTTTCTTTATAAGCACCCTGAGAAATATGCTTCTAGCCAACCACAGAGCATGGCTCTGCACGTGGCATGTGGCTGCATGGAGAAACAGCCTGAGAACAACGCTCTTAAGCAAATAAGCAATTCAGAGCTTGAACTCTGTGCTCCTGATCTCTGTCACCATCAATCACATTCAAAGTTTGTCTTTAAGAGCCTGCAATGAAGGAGTGGGGGGTGGG
>NW_007805798.1:0-1072 GCF_000696425.1 Galeopterus variegatus | reverse complement strand
CAAAGACAGCACCTTCTTGCTGTGTCCTCATATGGCGGAGGGAGCAAAGGAGCTTACTTAAGCCTCTTTTTGTTTCTTCTAAATTTTATTTTATTTTGTCAATATACAGTGTGGTTGATTATTGTGGCCGTTTTGAAACCTCACTCCCAACAATGTCCTTTCTGTTTGCTTGTTGTATCAACTTCAAGGAATTGTAATTGTTGTGTCTTCTTCCCTACACCCCACAGGTTGTTTGTGTATTTATTTATTTATTTTTAGCTCCCACAAATAAGTGACAACATGTGATATTCCTCTTTCTGTGCCTGACTTGTTCCACTTAATATAATTCTCTCTCAGTCCATACTTGTTGCTGCAAATGGCAGTATTTCATTCTTTTATATAGCAAAGAAGTATTCCATTGTGTAGATATACCACATTTGCCGTATCGACTCATCTGATGGACATTTTTTCTGGTTCCAACTTTTATCTATTGTAAAGAGTGCTGCGATGAACATTGGGGAACAGGTATACCTTCGACTTGATGATTTCCATTGCTTTGGGTATATTCCCAGCAGTGGGATAGCTGGGTCATATGGTAGATCTATCTTCAATTGTTTGAGGAACCTCCATACCATTTTCCATAGAGGCTGCACCATTTTGCAGTCCCACCAACAATGTATGAGAGTTCCTTTTCTTCGCAACCTCGCCAGCATTTGTCGTTCACAGTCTTTTGGGTATTAGCCATCCTAACTGGGGTGAAATGGTATCTCAGTGTTGTTTTGATTTGCATTTCCTGAATGCTGAGTAATGTTGAGCATTTTTTCATATGTCTGTTGGCCATTCGT
Organism: Galeopterus variegatus; assembly: GCF_000696425.1. Classification (NCBI taxonomy): domain Eukaryota; kingdom Metazoa; phylum Chordata; class Mammalia; order Dermoptera; family Cynocephalidae; genus Galeopterus; species Galeopterus variegatus. Next base: position 248 of record NW_007805798.1, on the reverse strand, counting down.
ATATCCTCCTTTGAAAAATGCCTATTTAGCTCTTTTGCCCATTTTCTAATGGGGTTGCTTGTTTTTTTCTTGTAAAGTTGTTTCACTTCCTTGTATATTCTGGATATTAATCTTTGGTCAGGTGTCTATTTTGCAAATATTTTCTCCCACTCTGTTGGTTGTCTTTTAGCTCTGTTAATTGTATCTCTTGCTGTGCAGAAGCTTTTTAGTTTGATATAATCCCATTTGTTTATTTTTCCTTTCGTTGC
>NW_007805797.1:0-1072 GCF_000696425.1 Galeopterus variegatus | reverse complement strand
TTTATCCATTCAATGCATACTTACTGAGTTTCTGCTCTGCGTCGGGAACTGTTGTAGGTGTCAGAGAAAAGACAAGTTCTGACCATCAACCTAGAAACCAGTAATTACTTTGTAGCATTGATAGACTTGTTGACACCTTAAACCTACATATTCAAAACTACACTTCTGAGTTCCCAGTAAGATCCCCTTCTCAGCCTCTGCAAACTATTCCTTCAACAATCTTTCCCGTTTCAGTTGATGGCAACTCCATCTTTCAGTTGTTGCTTAGACCAACAACTTGAAATTGTCTTTGACTTCTCTTTCTCTTAAAGCCCACATCCAATCCGTCAGAAAATTCTACCTGCTCTGCCTCACTGTATACCACCTCCTCTGCAGCCACCATTGTCCCTCATCTAGGATTCCCGGAATAGTCTCCCAAACTGGCTTCCTTGCTTTCAAGGTTTGCCCCCTTATTTTCCATCTTTGTGGTTCTTTTAAAATGAAAAGTAGATTTGCTTGCAGTTCTGCTCCAAACACTTCAATGTCTTTCTTTTTCACCTGGGGTAAAAACCAAGTCGCCTTGTTGGCCTGTGAGATCCTAAATGCTCTGTCACCCAGTCTTCTTCCCTCTCACTCACTGCTTCTGCCACATCGGCCCCCTTGCCATTCCCTAAGCATCTCAGGCACCTTCCCACTTCTGAGGCTTTGCACCGGCTGCTCTTCCAGACTGCTCTCCCCTTCGACACTTGCAAGGCTGAGCCTCCTGCACTTTTTAGATCTATGTTCGAATGCCATCTTCTCAAGGAAGTCATTAGTAGGCTCTCTAAAACTGCAGTCTCTCCACCATCAGGGGACGTGCCATCTCCCTGTCCCTGCTGCTGTTGTCCCCACTAGTACTCTCTAGTGTATTGTATTTATAATTAATTTATTCATTACATTGTTAACTGTCTGTCTCTCCTGCTTGAAGGCAAGTGCCATTGTTGTTGTTGTTCCTTGTTATATCCCAAGCTCCTAGAATAAAGCCTAGCACATAGTAGCTGTTTAATAAAGGCTTTCTGAATGAACAAACAGGAAAGCAAAGCTCCTAATCTTG
>NW_007805796.1:0-1072 GCF_000696425.1 Galeopterus variegatus | reverse complement strand
ATTACCCCAGTCGGCAGGATTACATGAAGATAAAAAGAACAGGACACCCTGATTGCTTTTTCTTTTCGCAAATGCTCTCATTGGTTGAAATAGGGTTGTTTTTAAATGTTCACTTCTCCACGATCATTTTTTCTGTTGTTTCCTATTGGACCCTCTTTCTAGCACAAATGTTTTCTTGTAAATGGGTGAGCATTCTTGGTTGTCCACTAATCTTACAAAATAAAGGATTATGCAGACTAATGCAGATGGCTGGCCATTTCCTCTACAGTTGTGTGGGTCTTTTTCCTAAGAGGTTTCTCCCTGAATGTGAGGGCACATTGTTGTTTCAGGTACTGGCCATGTGTGGTGAAGGCAGCTTCACCTTAAGATGTGAGATTGGGGAGCTGGTCACGACTGAAAAGTCCCTTTGAGAATGAAGAGGGCTTTCCTGTGGGGCTCCAGTCCTCTACTTTGGAAGCTCTTGCTCTTTCCCCAGAAGCTCTTGTGATGTCTTTATCCAACAGTGCTCCCGGTTTGGGCCTGGAGATGCACCCATGGCTGCTAGTTCTCCTGCAGCTCCATGGACGGGCAAGGGGAGCATTTATGCCTGTGAGTGGCAGGGGAAGGGAAATTGGCACCACTTTGCCACAGGCAGTCTTCCGATGAACACTTCCTCCACAGTTTACCGCCCCACCTCCCACACTAGCTCTCTCTACCTGGTGACTGCAGGCTTCCAGTATTGCTGGAGCTCCTGGGGGAGACGGGCTCCAGGCTGAGCTGCAACCTTCATTCTGGGAGTGGTAGATTCCTTCATCTGTTAACCTGTCACTGTGCTCTCGTTTGCTGACTGCCATCCACACATTCATTAGTAACTCTCATGTGATCAGAAACCTGCTCGCACTCTCCACACTCCTGGGGGTTTATTTCCTCTGGAACGTCTGTGTCATAATTTCCATAGAATTTGAGGAGAGAATGGGGAGACCAATGCATGTGGTCCCCTCATCTTGACCTAGAAATACACATTTTTTATAGCATGGTGTAGTGTCAAGGGCATTTGGCTGGGAGGTTGGAGATTAGAGTTCTTGTCCTAATT
>NW_007805795.1:0-1072 GCF_000696425.1 Galeopterus variegatus | reverse complement strand
AAAAAAAAATTGTCATTCAGCTAAAAAGTTTAATCAAGCAGTAACCTCCCTAAGTGTAAAATTTAACAATGGTGTCATTTATCCTTAAAGCTATTGAGATTTAACTCTCTGGTGGTACAATGTGAAACATTATAGGACTATGATTAGAATTAAATGAAGCAAAGATCCTTCACATTATTGTTCATTTTGATTTATTGATGAAAATAATATCAAACATCTATAAAATACTGCAGTACAGTCCCTGCTGTGTTGAAAACAAATGCTTTGACCTAAAACAAAAGTTAATTTGAGGTAAATGTGTATGCTTTGAAATACTCGTTTTGACTCTTATCACATTACATCTTATGAACATTAAAGATTTTCTGATTTTTTTTTTTTTGTCCTTTTTGAGACCGGCCGCACCACGCTCAGCCAGTGAGCGCTGTGAGTGCACCGGTCATCCCTACATAGGATCCGAACCCGCGGCGGGAGCACTGCTGCGCTCCCAGCTCCGCACTCTCCCTAGTGCGCCACGGGCCTGGCCCAAAGATTTTCTGATTTTAATCTACCATTTTAAAAATAAAATTGATGCACTAAAACTAAATGTTTCATATTAATAATAACTCTAGGTAGCCTTACTCAGTGTCAGTGTCTGAAATTCAGAACTTTCATTGAATGAAAAAGAAGAGATTTCTGAAAGGATCCTCTGCAGCTTAATAACTTAACTTCTTTATCAAACATTTGATGAAAAAGAGCCACTGATGACTTTGTTCTTGACATACAAACAGTCTCCGCTCTCAAGAAGTTCCAAGTCAAGTGAGGCAGGTGGACAGACACATGTCACAACTATTAATCAAATCTTCTGCATGCCCCTGCGTTGTCTCGGCTGTGCTGTGGAAATCAAGTCCCCAGGTATTACCGACGCTCAGGCCAGAGTAAGAGAAAAGCCCTGTCTCTCTGAGATCAGCATGGTGGGGGCCTGGGAGGGGAAACTCGGGATCTAGAATTGCAGGTCAACTGCTCCTCCTTGATGATAATTCCCCTGCCAGCAAGGACCTTGGGATGACATGGACTTGTCTTTTGAAGGATATTG
>NW_007805794.1:0-1072 GCF_000696425.1 Galeopterus variegatus | reverse complement strand
TATGAATTATAAATAGCAATATGAACTCATAAATTTTTAAGTATAGTTCCTAGTTTTGCCCATTGAAAGAGACTGGAGCTAATAATGATGCCCCAACTGTTAAAAATAAGATTTTCAGGTATATATGATCTCATGCACAAAATTTGCATTTACCTTACAGCAAAATTGCAAAGCTGGTTAAATCCAAATCTCTGCTCTTGAGAAGAGCCTGCATCTGTGCAGCTCAACAAAACTGGAGAGAAATCCACCCTGACTAAATTCACCACCCTGAACCTTAAGTGGGCCTTGATGCTACCTCATGGTTGTAGCATCCATTCACTGATCCATTCACTGTGCTCCTCCCCTGATTACTTCACACTTCTCTTTCCTCACACTTCCAAATCACTTCCTCTATCCTCACTGACGATTTTGCTTCCTAATTCTCTGAGAAAATGGAAACTTCTTAGGCTCCCATTACCACATCTACCCATTTATGTACATGTATCCTGGCTTCTTATCTGCTCCAATAGAACCTCCCTTGTCATGTCAGCAGAATATCTCATCCCCTCCCACCCTACTCAGAGACATTGCTCCATCATTTTCTCTCTCTATCATCATCACTTGTTCCTCCCAACTTAATTATTTCTATCAGCATACAAATATGTTATTTCCTCATCCTTATCCTTTAGAATACTTCTAACCCCACTTCCTCTGCCAGCCACTGCCCTAATTCTCTGCCTTGCAGCAAAACTTCTCTAAGGAGTTATCTGTATTCTCTATAGGACCCATGAAACCACCATCCATGTAAATGTATCAGACATTTCTCTCCATGTTTCCTCATGCCCCTTCCTAGTTAATACCACTGTCAAAAGGTGATCATTCAAAAGGTGACAACTTCTTTCATCATTCATTAGTTTTGCTTGACCTTAAACTTTATATAAATGAATAATACATTATGTACTGTTTCATTAATACAATGTCTATTTTGCTGTATCAGTAGGTTTTTTTTTTTAAAAATTACTGTATAGGATTCTGATGGAGTTTGGATGTGTTGTCCCTCCAAAACTCATGTGGAAATTTGATCTCCAATGTG
>NW_007805793.1:0-1072 GCF_000696425.1 Galeopterus variegatus | reverse complement strand
TTTGTAATCTTGAAGGAAGATAAAGGAAAGCAGATTTCCAGGGAGAAAAAGGGAAAGATGACATTCATTTTAATATGAAAAAACACTCAGAAGTCATATAATACAAGATCAATCTATGGCATAGACAAAATACACCAAACAATGCCAAAATGACAATATGCAACACTTATGCTAAACAGAGAGTTTTCTTAATGTTTAAAGAGCTCTTGAAAATATGACAATTAAGTCAAAAGAAAAATGGTCAATAATGTGTTCTCTTTTAAAAAGAGAAGCAATCAGCACATAAACATAAAATATGCACAGTCACACTCAGAATCAAAATTGAAAATCAAAACAATTTGCAGTTATCCACTTACCAAAGATTAATATGCTTAATAACGCCATGTGCTATCAAGGGCAGGAGGAAATAGAAATGTTCACATAATCTGGTGAGAGTGCAAATTGTTACAATGTCTTTCAAGAGTAATATGAAAATATCCATTAAAACAAGTACCCAGATAAATGCCTAGCAAATAAGAAGTGAAAAATACATATTTATTGTTGAATTAAAACTCAAAACTACACATATTATTTGACCCAACAATTTCATTTCTTTAAATTTACTATGGAGAGGTGCTTACAAATTGCATACGACACAGCATGAAAAATCATTGCAACATTGATTGTAACAGCAAGGAATTTGGAAAAAACTCAAAACGGGCCATAATACATCTAAGAATATGCCACCAGCACAAAGAATAATACAAAATTTTAAGCACAAACAAAGCAAGTTGCAGAAATCATATAAGTAATGATATCATCAGAAAGAAAATTTTATGATATATATGCATATATGTGTGTATATTTTATGCATGTATATTTATATATATGTACACACGTATTTTGTTTATAGATAAAAATATTATAAATTATTGATAACAGTGAGCACTAAAAATTGACTAGCAGAGAAAGAAAAATCTTAATATATGTGTATATAGTCTGGTAGCTGTCATTCCCCCTTTTTCCCTCTCTATAGCCCCTGGCATCCAGCAGTCTATTTTCTGTCTTTATGGATTTGTCTGTTTTGCACATT
>NW_007805792.1:0-1072 GCF_000696425.1 Galeopterus variegatus | reverse complement strand
TTATATAAGATTGAATATAATGATTGCATTTTATACCATGCAAGGTCATGGTACAAACAGAGAGAGATAAAGTGTGTGAATGAGGCTTCGTTAACTATATAGGATTCTGCAAATATGTGGGGTTTGTTTATTACCAAGTGTGCATAGCTGCACAACCATTTCAGTTGGGGCCTCATTGTTCCCTCTCATATTGTCTATGGTGCACATTCCACAACATTCTCCTTCTTTCTGTGGGTGACCTTGCCTCCCACTTCACTGAGAATATAAAGAACATATGTGTTTGTACATCTCTTTATAGCTTTGCACATCTTCTCATTCTTCTCTTCTGCTTCAGAGGAAGATGGGACCCTCCTCTGCTCCAGGGCCAAGCCCTCCATCTGGGCTCACAATCCCATCCTACCACACCTCCTTCTGGACTTTGCTCCACCAGTCAACCCCTGTCTCTCTCGCATCTCCCAGTGCTTCCATTCTCTCAGTCAGACGATGTGTTCCACCTTGTAAGTTAAATGTTATTTTTCTCTCCTTCTCTTTACCACATATGTTTCTGAAAGATTAGCTGGAGTCTTCCGCTTTCACTTCCATGCTCATTTGGATGGAAAGAACGGGAGTGGCTGCCTTCTGACCACAATTAAGCAGCCCATTAATTTTTCATGAATGTGGCAAATAAAGAAAAGGAGGTGTTTTTTTCAGTCTTTTGTTGTGAGTCGAAAGAAATTTACAACTAGAGAACTAGGTGCAATAACTCAGCAACTTTTCTTTGGTTCTTTCCCACTCTGGGTTTTGGGCAACTGCATTGCTTTATTGATTTTTTTCCTTCCTACTATAGGTGATGAAACTATTTCTGTTCTTTGCAGCATGTGAGTATTTGGAGACTTGACCTAAACATCCTCTCCCCTAATAAATAGCACATTCAGGATTAGAGCCAACCTGGATCTTTTAAAGTAAATGACAAAAACCATGTTAAATGTAATGACAGTGACAGATCATCACATGAGACACGACTGTGGGGGGCAAGCCAGTTCTCAGGCGTTCTTCATACTCCTAGTCTTGGGGTGAGCATCTGACCACAGTC
>NW_007805791.1:0-1072 GCF_000696425.1 Galeopterus variegatus | reverse complement strand
AGAGCAGGCTGTGGAAATCAGCTTCTACTTGCCCAGGACCTTGGAACTGTGTCTTGAATATTTGTCACATGAGGAGTATTTTCAAGGAAATGTTGTGTTTAATGTGTAACGATAAGCTTTAAGATTAATTTAGCATCTAATATCCATAGGGGACTTGCTGCTTGTCAGGCATTATTCTTGATGCATTCTTATATTATTTTATTTAACCCCTCAACAGCCGTGTGCAGTGGCTGTTATGGTAATCTCTATTTGACAAATGAGGACAGTGATAGAGGTTAAGTGACTCATTCCAAGACCCAGAGCTGGTACATATAAGAACTCAGATAAAAAATAACTCTTCATTAAAGAAAATCTCAGTCAAATTAGTTACAAAAATGATAATAAATGGTACCTGTCATTATCTCTTCCTTTGAATTTTTCTCTGCATCTTTATAGATAGAAGTAGAATTGCTTGGTATTATTTATACATATATATAAGGGTTGAATTTGCATATTTGGCTTAATATTCTCTTCTTTTGATTTACTTGTTATGATGAGCCATACTGCAGGTCTTGAAATAATCTATATGAACATTATTTTTAATGACAAGAGAAAATTAAACACAGTTCAAACCACTTAACCCTGTAGAATGTTGAGTGAGTTATCTTAGCTTTGTGGGCCTCAGATTCCACACGTGTCCCTTGCCTACATATATATTTCTTGGAGGTTGAGTGGCTTCTATTATCACACTACACACGGGTAATGCATAAAATGCTCAGATACTTGTACCTGGCACATCATGAGTCTTCCGTGATGCCGCCAAGTCTTGGTATTACTAAGAAAATAAGAACAAAGTATTTTGTTAAATATTTTTTACAACAAAACGATAGTATCTCATTCAGGAAAAACATGTAACATTAAGAAAAGGACATAGAAGAAATGAAAACCATCTATTTCCTCAGGAATAATAATTCTTAAAATTTTGGAGAATTCCCTTCCCTTTCTTAAAAAGACATTCTTGTATTGATACTGACACATATTTTTAAGAGGTTATTATATACTGTATGAATCTTTCTTTATATTATATTGTGAA
>NW_007805790.1:0-1072 GCF_000696425.1 Galeopterus variegatus | reverse complement strand
CTGGGACAGCTGCATCTGGCATGAGCCTCAGGCTGCTTCTACTCATGGTGGAAAGCGACAGACAGCCGGCGGGTACGAAGAGATCACATGGTGAGAGGAAGCAAGAGAGGAAGCAAGAGGAAGTGAGAAGGTGCCAGGGTCTTTCTTAAGCAACGAGCTCTCGCGGGAACTAATTAATCCCCCTTCCCCCAGGGAGAACATTAATCCATTCATGAGGGATCCAATCACTTTCAAACACTGTCACATTGGAGATCAAATTTCCACATGAGTTTTGGAAGAGACAACACATCCAAACTCCATCAATAACATTCTCTGCATCTCAATAGACTAATTTAATAAAATAACACAATATAGAAATACCTTGAAATCCATACCTTTTAAAAGAATCCCAGAGCTTTCTATTTCTCACAAAAACTAGCCCAGTCCCATTTACATAATAGGTAATGTAGCAAGAATTATTGAATGATTGGCAAGAAAGAGTGAGATAAATGTTATAGCTAAAAATACATAACATAGCAGGAAACAAGCAGGCTATTTGAAGTAACTAGGAATGGTCCCCATTAATCTAGAGTGCACATCCTGGATACAACACTTGAGATACTAAAATATTACTGCATTATTTCATTAAGTAACTAGACATCTAACAACTGGTTCACTATGACCAAACCCCAATGCAACACACAAGCTAAAAAGATATTAATGCATAAACTAAATGCAAACTTGTTTGATTGAGACATTATTCTAGTAAATAACTGTATCAGCAGGTTCAAGTTAAAGACCAGTAAATTTCTCGGTAGATGTAATTTGGGGCCTGGGGAAAAAGGGGAGTTAGATGATCTAAACGAAACTATTTTTTTTGTTTAAATTTTTCCTCTCAACAAATAGAGAAATTTTAGAATGGATAATTGAAACTGAACATTGAATGTGTGCAAATTTTCTCTTCTGGGTAAGTTGGTTAAATTTTTATTTTCAGAGACTCATTAATGAGTTATACTTGATATAATACTGCAGCTAAGTGGCTATAATTTTTGTTTGTTACTTAGCATTATTCACATTGCCTGTCAAATCTGAT
>NW_007805789.1:0-1072 GCF_000696425.1 Galeopterus variegatus | reverse complement strand
ACTGGCTGCCAGGGCCCCAGGTAGAAGCTGACACTAAGGCACAAAAGGAAAGGAGAGCACAGAGCACACCAAAGCCCAGGACAGACTGCTGCCTGGCACAGGCAGGACAGGTCAGCACGGGCATCCTGCAGCGCTGCCTCAGGAGCCGCAGGCAGGAGAAAGAGGGGTGGGTCTCACCTTCCTCTGTCTGTGCAGCTCCTCGGAGCTGAGCACAGGACTCAGCAGAGACCTGGGGGGTCCCTGTGCCTACCAAGGGGGCTGCCTGCCTGTCTGCAGCTACTGGTAGGTTGCCGCTGCCCACCCCTCTTGGCAAGACAAAGGGGAGGGAAGAGGCCGCACCCTTGCCTCCCCTGGGCCACCGCAGTGTGCGCCCTGGCTCTCACTGGCTCCTGCTGAGCCTCAGCTCCTCACCCACCCACTCTGGGGCGCTGGGGCCAGAGACGGAGGGCATAAGCTCTGTGCAAACATCCTGCCTTCTCCCCAGGATATTTTCTTTAATAAAAGACCATGGAAATGTCAGCTAGTCTAAACAAATAGCGAAGTCTTACAGAGGAAGAGCAGCCTGTGTACAAGCACCTCCAGGGCCCACTTTTCAAGGTGGCTTTGGGAAATTGTGTGCCAGAAAGCAAGCGTGGAATCCTTCCTAGTGGGGCGAGCATTTAAGGTCATGATGACTGAGCCCGGAGAGGCAGGGCTTGCAGGGTCCCCAGGGAGGAAGGGGCAAGTGAGCCCAGGGCCTAGTCCAGTGACTGTCTTAGGCTCCTGAGGAGCCTGGCTGGGTCCCATCAGAGCAGGGCTCCCTCTCGAGGAGAGGACCCTCAGGCAGGGCCTGCCCCATGGGCAGAGGGGTGCAGCGGGAGGCTGACAGCAGATGCCTCTCAGGACCGCTCTCCTCACCTTTCCTCCTCCCCATCTCTGTGTCGGAATGTGGGAGTGAGCAGGACTGAAGCCATGCTGGGACCTACGCATGGGCTGTAGGCAGATTTAAAAAGGACAGTTTCCTTCCTGACATGCATTTCTCTGAGTTCCTTCTTTTCTCATGGTTATTTGATATTTGAACCTTGGTTTGGGG
>NW_007805788.1:0-1072 GCF_000696425.1 Galeopterus variegatus | reverse complement strand
ATTAATTTTTGAATTTTACAATGGAATTAAAGTTCCTGAATTTTAGTTGTGGGCAACTAATTCAAAAATATTTGAAACACCCTGTGGGTGAAACCTGTAGCCAGATAAATCCCCTGGTTTCTCATGTGCAGGTTGGTGTTGATGCACTATTTTTCATGGTTATTACAGGCTGGGGACCAGGCGGGGAGGAGGTCTCTTTTAACTTATTTTGTTCAGAAATCAGTACAAGTATTTTGGAGGAACAGAGGGAGCAAAACCAGGAGTCTGGATGCCAGGTCACAAGATGCTGTTGTCTAGAGACAGAGAGCGACACGGGCTTCTTTTCCTTGTAGATGGAAGTGTCCACCTGAGGCCAGGGACTTGCAGCTGATCTCCTCCAGGTTTATCCCCAGGTCCAGCCGCAAGCTCTGTCTCTGACTCCGTGGGCTCCATGGCATTCAGAACTAGAGGGAATTAAGTATTTCAACATCTTCATTTTTCACTCAGTAGTATCCGGGGTTATCTGTGCATGTCTACATGTGGCTATGTACACACACTTCATTCTTTTTTAACTGCTGCATAATATTTCATAGTTCCGCCTCCCCCCCCCAACTATTTCCAATTAGTAAACATTTGCTTTAATCCATTTCTCCTCTTTATTTCTACTTTTGAGGTCATGTCACAAGGTCACAGAATTTTTTTTACTCACCCTTCACTCCACTGCTCCTTTCCTCCTTCCCTTGTATCCGTCCATCCAGCCAGCCAGCCATCCATTCATCAAGCACACTCTGCTTACCAATGCTGGTGACTGAGCTGAAATCCTGAGGCCTTGCTTCCAGGAGCTCCAGACTAGTGGGCGCCCAGGGAAAAAGAAAGATGGTGATTTCCTGGAAGCAGGTTCCTGGGCAGTCTCTTTTAAGGAGTTTTCTGGCTTTGTAGAGTGTGAGAAAACCTCCAGGGCAGGTGCTTTTTTTCCAAAGGAGCAGTCAGACCTTGGACCAGTATTACCTTGTCTGCCTTCCCGGGACCTCAAGGGCATTCATCGGCTCTCCCATTCCCACTGCTAGAGTCTGTGGCTAGAGCAGAAAAATAC
>NW_007805787.1:0-1072 GCF_000696425.1 Galeopterus variegatus | reverse complement strand
GTTGCGATCCGTTGCCGGTCACGAAAAAAGACAAAAAGGGAAAAAAAAAAAAAAAAGAATATACACAGGACTTTTAACTTTCAAAAATTAAGGGGGTAAACAGAATGAGAAAACAACAGCAAAACTCTAACCAATAAAAAGAAAAAGAGTAGAAGGTAAAGAAGTCAAAAAATAAGTTCAAGTAGAAATCCATATTAAGAGAGTAGAAATAAGTGCATATATATCAGCAACCACAGTAAGTTTTATAAGTGAACTAAACCCTCTAATTAAAAGGTAAAAGTTATCAGACATGATTTAAAAAAACTAAATATTTGAGTTTTATAGGAGATACACCTTTAACATAGGTACACAAAATGCAAATCCCAAACATACACCATACAAATTCATACCAAAGAAAACTGTAGTAACAACATTAACATCAGGCAAGAAAACTTAAAGATAAAAGATGTTACTAGGTATAGAGGTTTTTGATAGTGATGAAAATTCAATTCATGAGAAAGATACACAAATTTTAGACTTTTGTTTCTAAAAATTTATCCTCATAATATATGAAGCAAACATTTCCAGATCTATATGTAGAAATAAACAAATTGAAGTGCTTTATACTTGAAAAAAGGTTGTTCTACTTTAAAAAACTGAGATATGATTCATGTACCATAAAATCTTTTCTTTTGTCTTTTTCCGTGTCCGGCAACGGATCGCAACCCTCAGTGTTGCCCCCGTACCGGACCGGGGACCGGCAATGGGATTGCAACCCTCGGCGTTGCCCCCGCCCCTCGCTCAGCCAGTGAGCGGGAACCGGTCCGCATGTGGGATCCGAACCCTCGGGCGGGAGCGCCGCCGCGCTTCCCAAGCGGCACACTTATCCAGTGCGCCACTGGGCCGGCCCCGTAAAATCTTTTTAATGAAATGGTAAACTCTTTTAAAAAGTTTATAATTCAGCAGTTTTTATTACAGTATATTCAGAAGGTTGTACAAACATCACCACCATCTGATTCCAGAACATTTTCACCACTCCAAAAAGAAACCCTTAACCCATTAGCAGTCTCTCTTCATTCCCCCCGCCCCCCCG
>NW_007805786.1:0-1072 GCF_000696425.1 Galeopterus variegatus | reverse complement strand
ATTTTCTTAAAAATTACCCAGTTCCAAGTAGTTTGTTATAAGCAACAGAAACGGACTAATATACATGTTACTTAAAAGTTTCTTGTTTAATCACCAAATACCTTAGGATTTTTCAGCTATCTTTCAATTATTGATTTGTAGTACGACACCATTGCTTTTTGAAAACACACTTTATGTGATGTTTATTCTTTTAAATTTATTAAAATGTGTTTTGTGGCTTAGAATGTGGTCTGTCTTGATGAATGTTCCATCTGAGCTTGAGAATAATGTGCACTCTGCTGTTGTTTGATCATGTGTTCCATAAATGTCAACTAGACACATCTGATTGTGGTGCTGTTCAGTTTGATTATTTCCTTATTGATTTGCTACCTGCTAGATCTGTCGATTTTTGATAGAGGTGTGGTGAAGTCTTCAATTATGAGTGAATTCATCTATTTCTCCTAACAGTTCTATCAGTTTTGTCTTACATATGTTGATGCTCTGCTGTTAGGTACATTCACGTCTACATTACACATGTACCTACAGAGGTACAAGGATAAGAATTATATTAGACTTATCTTCAGAAACCATGCAAGGACGAACAGAGTGGAATGAAATATTTAAAAAGCGTTGAAAGAAAAAAACCTACCAACCTATAATTCTGTCCAATGAAATTATCCTTTAAAAGTAAAGGAGAAATAAGGATTTGCTTAGACAAAGAAAAATTGAAAGTATTGTCACCAGTAGACCTGCCTTATAAGAAATGTTAAAAATATGTTTTTCAGAGAGAATAAAAATGATACAGGTCAGAATCTTGGATCTACAAAAAGAAGAAATTGGGGAAGGAATTTCTGGTACTAGTCCTACCTATGAAGCAGTATAGTGATATTTGGAAGTAGGCTTGATTAGTCTCTAAAAGTATATTCTAAACTCTATGGCAAACACTAAAAGAAATATCATTTTTTAATTGATATAGTGAGGGAGAAAATAAAATGCTATCACATAAAATGCTCAATTAAAATTAGAGAAAGTAAAAAAAAAAATCGTAAATACCAAAATAAAAGAAACAAAGTATAAGGTCAACAAATAGAAA
>NW_007805785.1:0-1072 GCF_000696425.1 Galeopterus variegatus | reverse complement strand
ATGTGGGATCCGAACCCTCGGGCGGGAGCGCCGCTGCGCTTCCCAAGCGGCGCACTTATCCACTGCGCCACCGGGCCGGCCCCAGCTTTAGTTTCTTTAAGAAAAAATGAGAACCCAACGATATCTTTTAGAGCAATCTAAATGCAGAATTCCTGTAGGATTGTATGAGGTTTTTCCTCTTATATTTTACAGTTATATGTCTCAAACCTAATTTAACAGCAATTTTTTATAGCAACTCATCTTATGTGGAGTTCTTACAAAGCATTTATGTGTTTTCAAAGAGGCACCAACTCATATTTGATTGGGTTACATAATATTTAAATAACTTAATAATTACAATAATAAGGACTACTGATATAAATAGTTTTGGGAACAAATAAAACTGTCTCTTGGTAAGTGTAACATTTATCTGGTAGAAGCAGAAGGCATTATGATAGGCAGTAGCCTTCAGTGACTTCTGGGTATCATTGATCACCATGCTTTCTATGCATAGGCAAGGTGGTTAAACAGGTCAGTTAATTGAAGGACAGTTAGTATAATGACTGTTGTCTTTGTCCTTTGTTCAGTTTCCATACTGATACTCTGCGATCTTGTGCCATTGGAAAATTGTAAATCAAATGCATGTGGGCAATAAAAACATAACTGGTGATTGTGTCTTGGTACGTGTATCAAAGTAACTAACAATATGCCTGGCAAACATTTAATACATTTTTGTTCTCTTCTATAATTTTTCCTATGATTTAGCTTTTTTATTTTTAAAACTGCCGATAATAGAATGAGTACCTGGAGGATACTGAGAGTTTGAAGTTGTGAGTTTTCTATTAATGCAAGATCCTTTACTTAGAAGTTCAGATGAAGTATAAATATATTTTTATCTTATTAATAAAAAGCAAAAGGGTTTATGAAAAATATTAGATATTCACCAAGGAAAGAAGCAGCAGAGTTCTCTCCCTCCCCCTTTTTCTCTTTCCTTCTTTTTCTCTTTCTTTTTTGCTTTTTCTAAATTGTTGCCTTATCCTAGACTAATTCTTGACTTAATGTTATTTTGAAAGTTAGTATTTCAAAATTTTGT
>NW_007805784.1:0-1072 GCF_000696425.1 Galeopterus variegatus | reverse complement strand
GGGGCCAGGAGAGGAGCAAAGCTAAACAAATACACACATGCACACACATGTTTTAAAATCATGAACCATTTCTCTATTGCACTTTACTATAATAATTAAAATCTTTAGCTTACAGTCATACTGCAGTTTAAATTGTTCTCTATATAAAAAAAATTTAAATGCATAAATTACAATGCCTATTCTCACTCATAATAGCATCAGTTCCTGTGAACTTTCCTTTACTTTCTATTATAGTGCATGATCCTGTCTGTGCTCCTGAATAAGTCCAGTCCTCTATGTGTGCACGATATTCCATTTCTTGTCACCTATGTCACCAACTCAAGGAGATCATGCCGATAAAATTCTGTTCTTTTTCGTTGTTTACCTTTTCTATCAGCATGAAAGCAAACTGTTATGTCTATGATTTTAAAGAACAAAGGAAAAAACGTCTCTTGACACTCCTACCTTCTTCTACTTGTGCCCAATTTCCTTATTTTCATCTATAGCCATAATCCTAAAAATATTTTTTTCTAATCACTTTCTTCAATTTTTTTTCTCACCCTCCCCTGATCTGTCATTAGTCTTCACAATTCTGAACCCAATGGTCAAATGTCAGTATTCTTCCCAGTGAACTGTCAGCAGCATTATTCTTTCCTACTTAGAAATGTTCTTCGGCTTCCAGAGGAGCATGTATTTCTGGTTTTGCTCATAGACCTAAGGCTGCTGCTTTTTAATCTTCTTTGTCAATTCTTATTACCTTGGGCCTTTAAATTTGGAGTTCTACAGGCCCCGGTCCTTAAAGATTTTATCTTTTCTGTCTGTAGTCATTCACTTGATGATCTTTATTGGGGTCATGGCTTAAAGCGGTAACTGGACAATGACTTTCCACATTTATATCCCAGTGTGGACCTCTGAGATTGTGACTTCACAAACACCACAGAGTGAAAAATACTGCTTATGAGTTAGGTAAGAAGGGGACTAAACATTGACCAGTGGATCGACCATAGGAAGCCTTTACATGTACAATTTGAGTGTACAGGCAGGGTCAAAATCCTACTAAAAAAAAGATTCAAGAGGGGGCCGGCCCGGTGGC
>NW_007805783.1:0-1072 GCF_000696425.1 Galeopterus variegatus | reverse complement strand
AGCTGCAGACCCCAGTCCTCTGAGTGGTTCATGGAGCTGCCACTGACTATATTTCCCTCCTTGTCCCACCCAGTGGAAAATTGAGTTGATCCTGATCTATGTCACCCCCTCATGATGTGGACCCTCCATGAAGGCCTGCTGGAGGTGGCTCTGCTCTTCTTGGTGCCTAAGTCGCAAACTGACACTTAACTCAGAGTAACTTAACCTACCAAAACTGTCTACTAGCATTTAATTACAGAATTTCCACTTAAACGAATCAAATATTTCATTTGTTTTGCTGCTGTGAACACTGTCTAAAAGTTTCCCCCTTATGTTTCTTTGGTGGAGCCCCGAGCCAACTGAAGTTTGGTGCTAATTCATGAATTTCTGGTTACTCAAATAAACTCTTTAAAATGTTAACGTGTCTAAGGTCATTTTTATCAGTATTGGCATCAGAAGTAGGATGTGAAACATACCTCCTGGGGGTGACCCACTGGAGCAGAGAGTAACAGATGTGGGTACTTTTGAACCCCTGTGCACATTGTTTTCTTGCTGTGCACTTGAGGTTCACCACGAGATGATGGACGACGTTAGAGAGAGCTCAGTCACGGGACACAATAAGGGAAGACTGAAGGAATGAGAGCGTGTTTAGAGAGCACCGCAGACAGATCTCTCAGGTTTCACAGCTTATTTCTCCACCCCAGACCACACTCTCAAACGTATTAAATAAAAATTTTAGGAGGCCATTGTCTTTGACTAACTTTCTGTACTGGGCCAAACAAGAACAGACTAAAACTCAAAGTGGAGTTGCCCCTGCTAAGTTCCAGGTCACTTAGGTTGAAATCAGGAGAAAGAGATAACAGCAGCTTCCCAAATGGGCTTATTTAAATCTTCAATAGCCATGATAATGAAGTTCCCCCTCCTTTAATTCTTCCACAAAAGGAATAGTTTTATTTCTATTATTCTGTCTGCCTGTTCTCACCTTAGGAGGAAAGTAAATATGAAATAACCAACCCATTTCTTTTGTTTTTCCTTTCTTCTGCCTTTTGCTGTCTGTAAAATCAACCTCCTCTGCTCAGCTCATTAGGACATT
>NW_007805782.1:0-1072 GCF_000696425.1 Galeopterus variegatus | reverse complement strand
GGGGAAAGTTTCTGAGATTGAAACTACATGTAGTATGACCAGAAGACAGTAAGTTAAAGAGCTCACTCAGTCAAAGACCTCACTACTAAAGGAGAATCAGTTCTAATTAAGGATGTTAGAAGCTCTGAGGAGGGAGTAATGCTTCTTGGACATAAGTAATTCATATAAGCAATTCCCACATACTCAAAACACTAAAGTGTGAGAGAAGTATAAGGAAATCCAACAGTCGTAATTTTTCTCATTGTGATTTTAATGCTTTTGAAAAATATATCAAGCACAAAATTACTTCAAAAATGTTTTTTTTCATACTCTTGTGTTCTTGATTTCCTGGAGTTTGAAAGTGTGTTATTGAATAATTCAGCAATGGGGCTAGGAAAAGGAGTAAAGTTTGATAGGTAGGAAGATTCTGGAATGCCAGGAGGATGAAAGTGGACTTGGTTCTGAAAATAGTGGTGAGCCATTAAAAGTTTGTGGGCAGAAAAAACTAAACAAAAGCAAAGTTGTGCCTTAGGAATATTCCTGAAGCAGCAGTGTGCACAGAAGATTGAAAGAAAGATATATTGAAAGAGATGAATTTGATAGACATGAAAAAAGAGAAATCGACAGCACTTGGTGAATGATTGATTTTGGCTGGAGAAGGAAGGGTTATGAGTCTATGCACTTGAATGAGTGGCAGCAATGACAGAGGTATAGATTTTATTTATAAAACTCCTATTTCAGGGTTTATTGCAGGTCACTTTTGTTATTTAAGAAGTTATTGGTGTAGTATGAAGTCAACCTGAAAGGTGGAGAATTAAATACACTTTCTTCCAAGGGAAAGTGAAAAGCTGGGAAGTGAGAAGACAATTTAACTTAGATATTTAGAGAAGAGAAGGATATTTTTGTATTAAAAGAAGAATCAAATAGGTGGGAATATTGTTCCTTGTTCAATACAATTAAAAACACTTAATTCAGTGAAGCAAAAACACATCTATTTAAAGCTATCATATAGTTTCTTACTTTAAAATGGCTTTTTTTGGTATCAAATAAAAATGCTTATGCCTTTGTTAATGCTGCTTTGAGAATTATGTTA
>NW_007805781.1:0-1072 GCF_000696425.1 Galeopterus variegatus | reverse complement strand
ATTACCATTCAGTAAAAAAAAGACAAAAAGGAAAACAAACAAACAAACAAAAAAAAACTTATAATTGTTGAACAATTAATATGATAGTTATCTATATACCTGGTTTGCTTTGAGAAGGAAAGTATAGTACAAGGAAGTGGAGAAGCTTTCAAAAACTAATTACCAATGTGGTAGGCAAAGCTGTTACTAAATACTGGTCTTCTGATCCTGGTTTAATATTAAATCTCTTGAGACATTGTGCCACTTCAATGGCACATTATACGAGAGTACTTCAAAAAGTTCGTCGAAAAACAGAAACAAAAGATAATATGAATCTTTCCATGAACTTTCTGAAGTACCCTAGTAAAAGAAAAGATATTAAATAAAATGATCCTATATGGAAATTTAAAGTCTGCCAAAACAAGGGCAGCACTAACTTCTGATAAAAAAATAAAAATAATGCTAATGATCATAAGTATGCTACTGGCAGCAACAAAGAGCTTCTAACTGGAACTGCTGGGCAATGAATAAATGATCAAAGTAAACATATGTGAGCTAACATGATCGACCATTTAGAATAAAAGCACTTTTGGCATTCAAATGAAGGCATAAGTATTAACGGAAATAAATGCAGGATGGTTTATTACAGAGAGATTCACCTTTTCAATAGCAATAATTATTACACTAACTACAACACGGGCAGATAGGTTATGTGAAGGTTGGTAACTGAACAATTTAATAGAAGAGAATTATGATGCTATACTGAGGAGACAGTAGCTAGACTTTGTTGGGTGTCATTAAAATATACTGACCATTTCATAAGATTTCCAACTAGTTTCCACTTTATAAAGTTAGAAGAACAGTAAATGATTTTTCAATGAGTTTTAGGAATTAGGATAATAGAAAAACAACCACTGACTAAACCAATATATCCACTGTGATATGCCTATTCAGCTTAGAAAATTCAGCACTCGGGCCGAGCCCGTGGCACACTTGGGAGAGCGCAGCGCTGGGAGTGCAGCAGCGCTCCAGCCACGGGTTCGGATCCTATATAGGGATGACCAGTGCGCTCACAGCGCTCACTGGCTGAGCG
>NW_007805780.1:0-1072 GCF_000696425.1 Galeopterus variegatus | reverse complement strand
ACAGCCCCACCTTCTGCCAGGATTCAACTTTTATAATTTCACTATCTAATACATATTCATGCTATTGAGTGAATATTCAACTAAGGAGATGTCTCCCTGTTATATAACATAGTGTTGCACATGCTCAGGTGGCCTTCTTTTAGGGCATGTTCATTGTTCAAAATCTATCACATGTAACAAATATATTGAAGAATATTCTGTGCTCTTTAGCACCCCTAGTGGAAGGTCATTCAAAGGATAAACTCCCTTCCACTGAGCATGCTCGGTCACTGGGGCCATATAAACCTGTATAAATTCCTTTTACTGAGCATGCTCAGCTACTGGATTTACATAAGCCAACCCATTGCAGTCTCAATTTCCCCATGTTGGTCCTGAGAATAGGTCTAAATAGCAACACTAACTTTCCTCTAGGGGAGGGCCTAGAAGAGGGACTGAGACCTTGAGGAGTGAAACCCACAGATGTGTCCTGAAACCCAAATCCAGGGAAACTGAGTACCACTTACCTCACTACCTCAGCTCTTCATAATTCTGTTATAACTCTTATAGCATTCTCACTACCTCAGCTCTTCATAATTCTGTTATAACTCTTATAGCATTTTTATATATTTAATTATTTATGTTTCTTCTTTATTCTTCCTTAATAACACTTATATTTGCCTAACTAAGGGAGAATCCATGCCATATTAATCTTTTAAAACTTACTTTCTAGCACAGTGCATGGAAAATGGAAGGTGTTGAATAAATTTTTATTACATGAATTGGACTAAACAAACATGCTGTGGTACCGTAGAGTAAGTCTATTACCAAATATATAGCAAATGTGATTACATTTAGAATCATTAATCACTAGTAAGTACTATTGACTGGGTACCCTTCTATGCAGGAGATGTGACACTTGTTTATTTAATAGTAACTGTTTATTAGATAAGATTTAACATTAGATCAGCTATTCAATTTCTATACAATTCTAAACCCAAGAAGAATATCTTTTTTCATCAACTTCAGTTTTAGATTTTATTTTTCTTGAGAGCAGGCAACGTAATATTCATTTTGTATCCTCAGTACTTAGCAT
>NW_007805779.1:0-1072 GCF_000696425.1 Galeopterus variegatus | reverse complement strand
AAATTTACATACATATTACATAACTCAATAGTTTTCCCATCATTTCAAATTCTCTAATATACAAGAAACTTTAAACTTTTTGTAAGTGCTGACACATTAAAGCATTCAGTAAGATATCCCCCTGATAAGGTATTCCCAAAGTGTTGCATTGTTTTTCCAGTGGTTTCTTTCATTTTTCCATAAATAAACATTGGAATAAAAGGTGACCACACAGTTTTGTCTCCTCTGTGAATTTTCTCATATACAAGGACAGATAACTAATCCCAGAAACTTCATAAAGTCATTTAGCTACTGTGGGCAGGATGTTGTAATGCAAACATCACACGAACAATGGCTCAATATAGTATTTATTTCTTATTCACATGAAGTATGAATTAGAGTTTCAGAATAAAAGTGAGATCAACTCTGCTCTAATCAATTCCTTAAGTTACCTTCTAGCACCTTGGTCTCCCAAGTACACCTTGGAAGTCATCTGCACTTCAATACTGGAAGTTGTGAAGAACTGCCTGGACTTTTGTTGTTGTTGCTAGACCAGAAATGTTCATCACTTATTTCCATAATCCCCTGAACAGAGCTTGGTTATAAAGTCATGCACACAATAACAAGATACTGAGTATGTATGCTATCTGTTCAAAAGACAGTGCATTGTGGAAAATAATAACCAGTCTCTACTATGAGGGATTTCTCCCTTACATGAGTCCTCTGATGTCTGCTTAGGTCTGACCTCTGAAAAAAGACATTTTCACATTCATTACAGCCAGCTTCCATATCCACAAGATCCAGATCCACGGATTCAACCAACCATAGACCAAATATATTTGGAAAAAACAGTACTATAATAAAAATTATACAAAAAACCACAACACCCATTTATATAGCTTTTACATTGTATACAGTCTTATAACTATTCTAAATGTGATGTTAATTATGCAACAGAATGTTACACAAACAGTACATCATTTTATAAAACAGACGAGTATCCATGGATTTTGGTATGCATGAAAAGTTCTGAGTAATTCCATGTGAATAACAATGGACAGCTGTACATTCATAGGTTTTCTCTTTTATGTGA
>NW_007805778.1:0-1072 GCF_000696425.1 Galeopterus variegatus | reverse complement strand
ATATAATCTTTTACCTACTTTTGTGTGTGTGTGTGTCTGTGTGTGTGTCTCATGCACTTCTCTCATTTTTGGCTTAGATGCCATCACAAACCTCTGAGTCTCTCACTGTTTAATCCTGGGGCAGAAGTCTACACAGCTCCTCTCAGACGATGTAGTTGAAGATCAAAACCAACTTCATATTTATCCCAGTACAGACATAAGGGGAATAGCATTCAGATCAGTATAATTTCCCCCAGCATTCACTTGGAGTTGTAGTCAGTAAAAAGCAATAACTGAATTGTTTAGTTCCAATAGAAGCCTTTTTGTTATTATCTAAAAGAAACCTCTGACTGGCACAAATAATAAGTTTTAAACAAGGGTTCACGGGAAGGAAAGAAGGGGAAATTTTTTATTAATTAACATAATCATAATATTTCAGGTGACAATATTTCTGGGATCTGGGGAAATAATATTGTAGTTCTCAAGGGTTTATTTCTGTCAGCTTCAAAATGGTGTATGAGCAACAACATGAAAATTACAATATTATTTATCATGTCAACCACTTTGCATTAAAGAGTCATCTTCTTTGAGCTGTGCACATGACCACACATCTCACTAGGAGAGTGTGTTAGTCCATTTCTGTTGCTTGTGACAAATACTTGGAACTGGGTAATTTGTAAGAAAACAAAATTTATTGCTTACAGTTTCAGAGGCTGGAAAGTCCAAAGTCTGGGGAACACATCTGATGAGGATCTTCTTTGGTGGTGGCTTTACAGCAATGCAGGGGTCTCACATGGCAGAAAATAGAGAAGAAGAGAGAGAGAGGCTCTCATGTGTTCTCCCTTTAAAGTCCTCAGCACCACACTCCTGACCACCATTATTAATCCATTTATTATTATTATTATTTACACTAAAAGCAAGTAGAGGCTCAATGGAGATATTCTTTTTTTTTTTTTCCTTTTTGTCTTTTTTCGTGACTGGCAAGGGATCGCAACCCTCAGTGTCGCGCCCGTACCAGACAGGGACCGGCAAAGGGATCGCAACCCTCGGTGTTGCGCCCGCACCTTGCTCAGCCAGTGAGCGGCCGGTCTGT
>NW_007805777.1:0-1072 GCF_000696425.1 Galeopterus variegatus | reverse complement strand
AGGTGACTGGTTCAGTTTTCTCTTGACTGTGTACTTAGAAAACCTATTCAGTTGTTCTCTCAGGAAACCATGGGGTAAAATGGAAAGAGGAAAAGATTTGGAATTAAAACAGCTGTGTTCTGGTCTGGGGTCTACAACTAAAAATTCACAAGTCACTGAAGCCATGCATCCAAACATTCTTAGTCTGAACAGTTACTTCTTTTCTTTTATTTTTTTTCTCTTTAAATGTTAAACAACAAATGATTATAATGGGGTCCAATGCTTTGGTGACTTTGAGAATATTTTCATTCATTCATTCATTCCACGTTGTTTAAAGACCTGTTATGGAGTGCCAAAGTGACAGAGTTG
Organism: Galeopterus variegatus; assembly: GCF_000696425.1. NCBI lineage: Eukaryota > Metazoa > Chordata > Mammalia > Dermoptera > Cynocephalidae > Galeopterus > Galeopterus variegatus. Next base: position 724 of record NW_007805777.1, on the reverse strand, counting down.
AATGTCCAGTGGGGAAGGTTGTCATTTAAACTATAAAACATTTTACAGAACCTAGAGGTTTTTATCCTTATTAACTGAGGGGAGCTTGGCTTATATATCTTTCAAAGCAAGGTTTGTTTATATATTACCATCCTCTTATGTCTTGCATTCAGCTAAGAAAAAGAATAAATCTTTATTTTCATCCTGTAGTTCCTCAATTAGTCTCTAAAAACAGTTCAACAGATGAACTGTTTCCTCCACTATCACTCCACAAACGCACTCCTACACCCCTTCCACTCTTTATTCATTTCTCTGAAATGTTTGTTAGTCTTATAGCTTTGCCTACCATCATGTTCTAATTATTGGAGTGAGTTGATATTTTTAAAACAATAACTCTCTGTAAATCAAATGTCCTGCAGCCAGACCAGGTCCAGATAATTGGGATGATTGCTGAACTGCCAGGGTTTTGCTAGCAATTAGGATGATTTTACTGTACTAAGCATAAGATGGAGTTTCTCTGTCAACTCCCATTCTTCTGTTAGGCAAGATCTGTAACCAAACAAATTACTGTGGCCACCATTGTTAGCAGTCCTTCTGTCGATCCCTTGATCAGACTCACAGATTTCAATAAATGTTCAAGAATATTTCCCATTTCAAACAACAGTGTTTGTGATATAAAAATCAGCATCTTCACAGAGCCTCTCCAGGCAGAGTTAGTTAATACTCCTTTAACACACCTCGGGGA
>NW_007805776.1:0-1072 GCF_000696425.1 Galeopterus variegatus | reverse complement strand
CTCTGTATTTGCATATGTTCAGAGTTACATTTGTTATTGATTTCCAGTTTTAATCCATTTTGGTCTGAAAAGATACTTGAAATGATTTCAATTTTAAAAAATTTTCTAAGACTTGATTTGTACCTAACATCTGGTCTGTCATGAAGAATGATCCATGTGCTGATGAGAAGAATGTTTATTCTATATTGTTGGATTAAATGTTCTGTAAATGTCTGCCAGTTCTTATTGGTCTAAAATGTAGGTTAAATCATTTGTTTATTTGTTGATTTGTTGCCTAGAGGATGTGCCCAGTGCTGAGTGAGAGGGGTGTTCAGGTCCCCAACTTTTATCATATTGGCGTCTATCTCTTTCTTTAGGTCTAATAGTGTTTGCTTTATATATCTGAGTGCTCCAGTGTTGGGTGCATATATATTTATGATTGTTTTTCTTCTTGCTGGATAGATCCCTTTATCATTATATAATGCCCTTCTTGTTCTTTGTTTATGGCTTTTGTTTTAAAGACTTTTTTAAAATCTGTTTATAAAAATAACCGCTCCTGCTCATTTTTGGTTTCCATTTGCATGGTATATCTTTTTCCATTCCGTCACTATTATTCTGGATGAATCTTTACAGGTGAGGTGAGTCTCCTGAAGACAGCATATAATTGGTTCTTGTTTATTAACCCAATCAGACAGTCTGTGCCTTATAAGTGAGGAACTTATTTCATTTACATTTAGGGCTGTTATTGAAAGGTATTGACTTGCTCCTGTCATTTTCAGAATTTTTGTTTTGATGTTTTTAATATCTTTTTTTTTCAATTTTTTTCCCTTATGTTATTTGCCTTCCGTGTTTATAGGTTTCTTGAGGTGGTTAGATCATGTTTCTTTCTATTTCTCGTTTGCATTTTTTTCTTTCTTGTGCACTTATGGTAGTGATTATTGTCTTGGGAATTCTAGATGCAGTATTCCTTTGAGGATTTCTTGCAGGGATGGTCATGTGGTGCTGAACTCCAGTAGTTTTTGTTTTTCTAGGAAGTACATTATTTCTACCTCTTATCTTAAGGATAACCTTGCATGGTATAGTATTATTGGCT
>NW_007805775.1:0-1072 GCF_000696425.1 Galeopterus variegatus | reverse complement strand
TTGGAATTGGAATCATTTGGAATAATAATTAAACCCACAGATTTTAAGACCCACTCTATTAGTCTCTAAGGGGTTGTGTCCAGATAACCATTCCCCTAGCAGTTTGTATGTCCTTAGAGCTTAGACCACCTCTTGTGGTAAATAAAGAGATAAAATTTCCTATGCTCATGCATTAGGGATTTTGGTTGAGAAGCAGTGCCACCAACTGTCGGCTTAGCTCATTTATTAGTCCACAATGTTGCATTGACATCTCTGTGTGTGGGAAAATGGGGAATGGGAATAGAAAGGAGAGAAATAATCGGTGGATATGAGGGCGGTCAACAGACAGATTTCCATCCTTGGAATGCTCTCTGACCAGTGGGTGACTGATAGCATGTGCCTGTGGAAAGCAGTTGGACGGATGAGAGAGATTAAATCCCCATGCTCAGTAACTACCTGGTGAAATTAGGAAGACATAGTTTCTACTCTGCTCAGTCTTCATCCCGAGAAATGAGATTTTGTAATGCACCCTGAGAGAATGCATAAACTTGTAAGGGAAAAAGAAGTATCTTAGTCCCTTTGGGCTACTATAACAAAGTACCAGAGACTGGGTGGCTATAAATAACAGAAATCTATTTCTCATGGTTCCAGAGGCTGGAAATCTGAGAACAGGATGATGGCATGGTGGGGTTCTGATGAGGGCCCTCATGTGGGCTGCCGACTGCCAATTTCTTATTATATCTTCACATGGCAGAAAGAGAGTGAGAGAGCTCTCTGGGGGTCCCTTTTATGAGGGCACTAACCCATTTATTTTGGCTCCACCTTCAAGACCTAATCACCTCCCAAAGGCCCTACCTCCTAATGCCTGTTGCCTTGGAGATTAGGATGTCAACAAATGAATTCAGGAGGGACACAAATATTCAGTCCATAACCAGGACAGATAGATAGAGAGAACTAAAGAAAGGAAGAAATGAAAGAAAAATGGAAAGAAAATGAACGAGGGAGGAAGGGAAGAAGGGAGGGACCCTGGGGACTGTATGATTACTCCAAGTACAAGTGTGTACAAGTATTGTTCTATCTAATGTCTTCCTGG
>NW_007805774.1:0-1072 GCF_000696425.1 Galeopterus variegatus | reverse complement strand
GGAAAGTGGCCATAGGGCAGAGCATATTCAAAAGTAGCCACATTTCCTCCTTCTTCCAAGGACTGTTGGCTCCTGTACCTGCTCAGAATCCTGTCACAGATGACACCAAATGTTGGGCTATGGCTCTAATGTCTGCATCCTCACACACACACACACACACAATTTGCTTACTAAGGATGGTGAACCACACCCAACTGGACCTGAGGTGAAGGCCCTGACCAAACTATTCTATTTTCCGGACATATAGTTATTACCATTATTGCCATTTTACAGGGATGGTGACTGAGGCTCAGAAACCTTGAGTGACTTGTCCAGAGTCACATAGCTGGAAAGTGACAGACCTAAGATTTGAACCATGTTGGTCTGATGCCAAGACCCATGCTCTTAACTACTAAATTCTGCAGCCTAAGAAGACAACCACCATCCCAGCCCTGCACATATTAAACAAAGGATGCCATAAGTCTCCTCATTGCCACCCGCCCTGCAGGCTGACCCCTGCAATGCAAGAGGACCAAATGTGAACTCTCCATACCAAAATACTGGGTTGGAGTTCCTATAACATTATGTTTCATTTAATATCTAAAAATAGTTTTCTGTAAATTCATTTTGGGAACAAGATACTCATTGGAGAATCAAATCACCTTTAGAAGACTTGTAGCCTTGCTTGATAGCAGGGAATTTCCATGTAGATTTGGCATTTCCCCTTATCCTGTATTTAATTTAAATCATGACCAAAAACAGAATTATCAATTGACTTGATTATTACATTCACTGTTTTTTCCTTTTTGGGCTTTGGCCAGTGCAGGGAATCATTTAGCTGACATTGGAAATGAACTGTTTCAAAGAATGTGACTACCACTTGGTCTCCTTCTTTCCCCAAATCCATTGCTTTGACTTGGTATTGGAATTGGAGCCTTTATAAGGCCATATTGGGGTTTAATTTCCCACTTCCTGAACTAACGTCTCTGTTACACATTCTTATTCCTGTATTAGAAACTTTGTCATGTTCACCAAAAGCATTTGTCCAATACTTTTTTTTTAGGTTCTACTCAGCACATCTAGTTAAAAACTT
>NW_007805773.1:0-1072 GCF_000696425.1 Galeopterus variegatus | reverse complement strand
CGATTATAGTATATTATACTATGTCCACTTCTTAAATTTTGCCTACTGTCAGACAGAAACATGTTAAATTTGCTGACTCTGACTGTGTATTTGTTAATTTTGCCTAGGACTTGTAACACTTTTTTGATATTTCCATATCACATGAGTGTCTACAATTGTTATATATTCATTGTGGTTCATAAATCTTATTAGGGTAAAATAACCTTCTTTATCCAGTTTAATACTTTTTGTCTCAGTCTACTTTGGCATTAAAATTTTTCCCTCCACTGCTTTTTTTTATTTGCATTTCTTAATATATCTTTTTGCATTCCCTTACTTTTAACTTTTTGTTGTCATCTTGATTTATATATTTCTTACGTAGATATAACACACAGTCAAGGACTGTTCTGAGAGTCTATACACAGGAAACTTTCAGCAGTAGAGTGATTCTAAAGAAATTTCAAAAATTAATTTTATCCATTTTTTAAAAGAACCGGAAAACTGAGTAGAAATGTGCTATCATGCAAATAGTGATTGACCTATCAGGACTGAAAATGACCCACTAATGATGTTCTGGTGGCCCAATCCATGTGTGACAGTTAATGTTATATATCAAATTGACTGGGTCATATCCCACGTATCTGGTTAAACATTGTTTCTGGGAATCTTCGGAAGAGATTACCATCTGAACTGGTGGACTGAGTAAAGCAGATGGCCCTCCCCAATGTGGGTGGGCGTCACTCGATCCACTGTGGGTCTGAATAGAGCAAAAGGGTGAATGAAGGTTCAGTTCCTTCTCTCTGCGTGACGGATTGAACTGGGACAGCAGTCTTCCCCTGCCCTCGGACTAGGACTTAACACCACTGGGCTGCCCTGTTCTCAGAACTTCAGACTCAGACTGGAATTTACACCAACAGATTTCCTGGTTCTCCGGTTTGCAGACTGCAGATCATAGGACTTTTCAGCCTCCACATCATGTCATGAGCCAGTTCCTTATCATAAACCTTCATTCATATATATATATATATATACATATTTCCTATTGGTTCTGCTTCTCTGAAGAACCCTGGATCCTGACTAGTACAGCACGTGA
>NW_007805772.1:0-1072 GCF_000696425.1 Galeopterus variegatus | reverse complement strand
TTTTGGGAATTCAGAGAACTGCCACACTAACCAAAATATCAAAAGAGAAGGCAAAAGCCACGAAGCCGAGGCAGGAACCCTTTTGGTTGTAGCAAGTGCTCATAGCTGCGGCCTTGCCAGCAGCTCTCCCTCCGGTGGCCTTGCCAACTCAGAGAGGGCAGCCCAAGCTATTCCTTTCAGGACTCTGCCATGGTGTGGACCGTGCCATCTCCCCCTTTTTTATTTTGTAATTTGAGGGTGAGGAGTTCTCATTGTGTTGTCTTTATTGCGGATCTGAGGTATCTGATGAGGACTGGAAAGCAGACAATAATAATAATAATTATAATTATGAACACACCAGCTGAATGTATCAAAGACCAAAAGGAAGCACTCATAAAAGCAGAATGAAGGGACTGGAATATCCCGTTGGCCACATCCTCGGGGGACTATAGATTGTAATTGAGCATGAGAAAGGTCGGATATTTTTTGATGTAAATTTGTTAAATCTACTCCTAGAATAGAATGATTCTAAATTTCTTTTATATGCATCTGAATCTGTTGCCATGAAGCATGAAAATCATTATAAGGAAGGGGGTAATACAAATTCACTTATAATTATGGGGACAAGCAGTTGTAAGCTGAACCTTAATGTTTTGTATCTCTTGTCCTAAAAAGAAAACTGCTTCTTCTAATACATTAGGGGGGGGTACTAATTGTCTATCTATCTTTTCTTGTTGAAAGAGAGCTGTGGAGACATTTAAAGAGAAATTATTAATATATTCAGCTGTACGAACTTGTTGTATCAAAGCAGCAGTAGAAGCGGCGACAGATCCTATAATAGTGATTAAAGCAGAAATTCCTAAAATTAAAGCTGCAATAAAATGTTTAGGATGAGACAAAGCATATTCTAACTTTTGCAAAGCGGCAAATCCTGGATCAGCATACCAGGATTGCGAAACATTTACAGGAAGTAAAACATAAGAAGGTCGTCTTAACAAAAAATAATGTTGTTGAGGGAAAAAGGATCTAAACAATTAGTAGTGGAACAATTAACACAACCAACATGGGTTATATCTCCTGAATAAGTTGTATT
>NW_007805771.1:0-1073 GCF_000696425.1 Galeopterus variegatus | reverse complement strand
AGAACACATGAAAAAATAATCTCTTGTACAAAAGTAAAAATTTTGATAGTGTATATAAATCATTGCTCATTCAAAATATAACTATTATAAACATATTCAAATGCTTTTAATCTCTTTAGCAAAACAATAAAAATTAACCTTTAAATACAAGAATGTATTGTGGGTCTTCTAGCCACGCCAAATGAAATTAACATTAAATTTGAGATATTTCATCTACAGAAAACACTTTTGACTCTGAGAATACATTAGAAAATATTTACTAAATAAAACCTGAAGGTAGCTAGGAAAATAGAAGTAATTACTATATTTTTAGTGACTCTTTTTCTTTAGAAAATCATTCTTTGATGAGTCAGGTGAACTGCAAAAAAGCCAGATTATAACAGCACATTGAGCATGCCCTTCTTAAAATACAGCTAAATGCTAAAAACAAAGGTAGAGCATGTTAGGACCTCAATACTCATCCCAAGCATCTTTGTTTATGAATCAGAAGGTGAATTTTAGCATAAAGTGTTCTAGAGAACACCATTCATCTCGTTTTTTTGTTTGTTTGTTTTTGAACTTGAGGAGCATACATTTGTTAAAGTAGTTTCTGCTGACACGTAGGCCATATAAGTTCAACCAATCTCCTTGTAATCTTTATTTTATCAGATGCTTTATTATAGCAAGCTGCCATTTGTAATAGTTAAATTCATTCTCTGAAAAGTTTTTCTGTTGTTATTTATTTTTGTTTTGTTTTGTTTGCTTTCTTTTGCTTTTTATGTAATATAAAGAGGTAGGGATGATAACCTCCTTTTGACTGTTTTAATTCAAACAGGATAGTGTATATTTTAATAGTAATGTCTATTTTCCTTGGATTCGACTTTTGAAATTAACTCTATTACCACTTGCTGATAGCTTAAGGATTGTTATTTAAAATGGATTCTTAGTTGATTCTGATCATGTGGTTTCTTTCCTATATCCCTATACTTAAATAAAAAGAGAGAGCTTGAATTAAATTGTATATGCAAAGCAACTGACATGGATGTATAGCGCTTTTCACGTGAGATCAGTAGGAATGTCAGGGCTAAACTCAT
>NW_007805770.1:0-1073 GCF_000696425.1 Galeopterus variegatus | reverse complement strand
TGTGCTGATTGGGGGGCAGATCAGCTGTCCTTGCCATGCCCCAGTGATCCCCTGGTGTGCCCATCTCCCCCACCGCCCATGCTCCAAACACTTCCCATGTGACGGGCCCTTCACCGGTCCCTTGCAATGACTCACTGGTCTCTGAATGGCTCCCTTTTTTCAGTTGTTCTGGCTCCTCGCTCCTGTGTGGGTCCATGGGAACCCTATTAGTGCTCTTGCTGTCTTGGGGGCTGCCAAGGCCCTCCTCTCCTGCCGCCTCCAAGGAACTGCATCCGAAGGGCACAGCCGCGGCTTCTGCCGGCTCCTGCTCCATGTGCTCATCAGCTCGAGCCTTAAAGCAGCCACAGCCAGAACCGCTCAAAGCAGCTTTTTCTTTCTCTCATCGTAGTTTCTCCGGCCTTCATGAATTCCATAGGTCTCGCCTCCCCTTCCCCTGAGCTCCAGCGGCCCTGGCTTGGTTGATGTTACATTTTTATAGTTGTAAATTGGTTGATTTGTGGGAGAGAGTGACGCTGTGGACCATCTATTCCGCCATCTTGATTCACTATTGGATCACTCTCCATGCCATCTCTTTCACTTTGATTTCCATCTGACAAAATCCAACCTCACCCCAGAGTCCATGGTTTAGTTGTCTTTGAATTCTCAGCACTTAGCATATTTTAGATTTTAATATAGTTTAGTCAAAGTTCTCTGAAAGCTTCACCAGACATTATTTTTCCTGACCCTGTACTTTTTCACAGGACTTTTTTCATTCTGGACACTTATCACATAGAGTCTTGCATTTGAGGGCTTGATGTAGGTAACTAATCTCCCCTCATTCCTCCATGAGTCACTTCCACACTGCAGCTATTCCTGTGCTGAACACATGATCAGATCGGTATCTTAGAAGAACTAATCCAAGCAATAACTATTTGATGACTTACTCACTCGCTCAATGACAAATAATTCAAATTAGGCCAACAACTAAATTATAAACTACTTATTGCCATAAACTTACTGTCCTTACAGTCAGTACTTATTTCTAATATTTTACCATCCTGGAAAACTGTTGTGGGGAAGCAATCTGAAAGGTA
>NW_007805769.1:0-1073 GCF_000696425.1 Galeopterus variegatus | reverse complement strand
ATAGAGTCTACTCAGAGAAAGAATTTCCATGAATGGAAGGAGGAGAAATAATCGTTTATCCCAATCATTATCATTAGCTGACCACTTTAGGCTCCCTTTGGGCAAGGTACTGTAGGTGCTACACACAATGGGCCAGCAGATCCAAAATTGCTCCCCAGAACCTTTGTTAGAAAAGTATCTGCAAATGTTACTAAATCACTCTTTACCAAAGCATATGTTTTTAGTACCACTTGGCCCAGCAAGGGGTATCAGTGGGCAAGGCTGATAGCTGAATTCTCTATGGAACTGTGGAATCCAAGAAAGATTTAACTGCCTTAAATACAAATCTGTGGAATTTCCTATGTAAAATTATTTTAGAGATCTCTGGCAATGATCTTGCTGGTGTAATTATCACCTGAGAATAACTGAGACAGGATGGAAATTTCTCAGAATCTCCTCTCATTATGCTCCATCTATTGTAAAACGCAGCCTCCTAAGGACCCATCCAGTGACTAGATAGCCCATTTATTCTCTCATGATGACATGGCATTTGTTCCAATAAGAACTTCTTCCCACTGTAGAATTTTATTCTATCTGATCAAATCTTAGACACTTTGAGGTGTTGGATCCCCTTTTGCTACTTTCCCAATATGTTCACAAATGGTTTAACTACAGAGACTCTTCTTAGAGGCATTTACATTAAGAAATGGATACATAATGGTGGAATTTCCAGACATCAAGGTAGACCAATGGTGAGTAGAGTGCCATGTTGGGGTGTTGTGCTCAACAAAAAAACAGAAAGAGGGCATTGTAGGAAGGGAAGAGAACCTCTAAAGTGAAGAGAACAAAGTTTAAAATTCACTTGGTTGATAATCCTCCTAAGATTAGCCTTGATTGTCATCATTATTGCTACTATTCTGTCAATCATATCTTATCAATCTTGGGACATTTATGAAGCATCAGGATTCTCCCTGATCCTGTACTGGAAACCGTCTTTCAAGATCACAGTCTTTGACCTGATGGTAGGAGCACAGGATAAGTGCACTCAGGAGAATCTGACCAAACCTCCAAAAACAGGAGCTCTGGAGCTGGAC
>NW_007805768.1:0-1073 GCF_000696425.1 Galeopterus variegatus | reverse complement strand
GCTTTATCTAATTTGTAGAGAAATTAAGAGTAAAAAATAAACAAAATATAAAATGTTCCTTACATTTTATTGTTAGTGTAGTGAATATTTTGAAGAAGTGTAAACATAGACTTGAATGCTGATCAGAAATCAGTACTAATAAATCTTATTTCACCGAAAAAAATATGAATATTTCAGTACCTCCTATTAGGAAGCAATGCTATTATTCTACTATCTACTTTTAGTGTCAAGCGGGTTAGGTCAGATGTAGTTTTAAAAACTTCAAACTTTGGGCTGGCCCGGTGGTGCACTGGAGAGTGCGCCGCTTGGGAGCTTGGCGGCGCTCCCGCCAAGGGTTTGGATCCCATGTGGAGACCGGTTCCCGCTCACTGGCTGAGCGTGGTGCGGGCGCAACACAGAGGGTTGCGATCTCATTGCCGGTCCCCGGTACAGGCGTGACACCGAGGGTTGTGATCCGTTACTGGTCAGTAAAAAAGACAAAAAGGAAAAAAATAACTTCAAACTTTGATTGAAGGAATATTATTTACAAAAATGTTAGCCCTGCAACTTTTTTAGATATTTGTCGCGTCCGCCACCGGCCGGACAGCCGAACAGCCCTAGCCTCGTTATCAGTCTCTCCCTTGGTGGGCAAGTGAATTGCCTGGATTCCTCTTTCCCTCTGGTCCCCATTGGGAGGAGACGGGGGAAGAGAGCTGTTAAGAGAGGTGAGCACAACCGCCGGCCCCAACCAGCCTGTTAAAGGACACTCAGATACAGCGGGGATTCTGTCGAGCAGTTCCGTTTATTATCACACAAGCACTTGCTTTTAAAGGCAAATGGGGAAGGGAGGTTTTTACATCCTCCAATCAGCTTAAAGGTTATGAGAGCATGCATCCTGTCTCGGTGCCTAGCTATTGCAATCACACAGTGTTCATGAGCTCAGAAGCGGGTATTTGGCCAATAAGGGCTAAGGCAAAGTTCCCATAGACACTCCCACCCTACTTCTTCCCGGAGCCATCTTAGGCTGCCATGGTAATATGCCCTTGTGGGCCCATAATGGCACCACTTGTAATGTCACTTAAGGTGGTGTTAGT
>NW_007805767.1:0-1073 GCF_000696425.1 Galeopterus variegatus | reverse complement strand
AGCAGGGTCCTCAATTCATGTATCAAGAGCAATTTGGAGGACCTTCCTGATTTTCCCAAATGTGGCTTCCAGAGAAATGAACGTGGTCTGGCAGCAATGAGAACAGTGGGGAGGGAGGAAAATGGTGACTTTGGGAGAAGTCACAGCTAATGCACGGTAACAGGAAACATGGTGGCCAGTGTGCTCCCGGTGAAAACTACAGGTCTCCTGGGACCAGAAGAGAAACAGCATCACCTCGTCCCATTGCCCAGGCACCACTGGCATCTGAACAGCAGAAAGCATTCACACACCATCTCCATCTGTGCCATCACCCTTTCGAGTTTCTGCTAGATGACCAGAGGGAAAACACTGTCATTCGCCCAGACTGTCTGTGTGATCGCTGTTATTAAAGCCCTCTAATCGCCCAAACCCCAGTGTGTAGAACTGGGCTGAAAACGTACTCCATGAAAGCACAAGACCATCTTTACATAGGGAAAGGTGAAGCGTATGGTGCACGTGATATGGATGTGGATGGCCTTAAATTGTCAGATGTGGATGGCCTTCAGTCTGCAGGGTGGTGGGGGAGTGGGGACAGGCTGTTCATAGATTTTGACCATTGCCATTCAGCAAGGTGAAGGCATTAGTGCGTGAAGAAGAGCATACGAAATCTGCAAAAAGATCCAGCTAGTGAACAGAACAATGGGGCTCGTCCTGAGTTGGTCCATGTTGCTCCTTTCAGTGGTCATCCCGGCACTGGAGGAGGAGTTCCTTCCACGTGGTCACTTTGGCTGTAGCCTGGAGCATCTTTCCTGAAAGCCCAGTCCAGAAAACCCAGGGGTCAACATATTCACTTTTATATTTTTAAGTTCCTTTTGAGAAAGGGTTACAGAGGTCAGAAATTTCTATTTTAAAAATATGTGAAGCTTCTATTGTCATTCTTACTCTACAAGTCTGTCACAGGTAAGCTCCTATATAATTATCGCTACTTTTAGTAAAATGATAAGACCTACTACTAGTACAATGACAATTAAAATTAACACTTAATGGGACATTTGGTATATGTCAAGCACTGTGACAACTGCTTCACAGGGACT
>NW_007805766.1:0-1073 GCF_000696425.1 Galeopterus variegatus | reverse complement strand
GGGAACAGAGAATTAGGTTTAATCCACCGTGTGTTTGCATTGAAGAGAACTAGACCTGATAGGGAGAATTTAAAGGCAAACAGACTTCACAAGGTAAAACATTTTTGTGGTGGTTAGAGGACTGTGAAAATAAAATAGCCTGTCTTGTATGCAACCCTATTCTGAAGTTATTCAAAAGTTTATATGTGTAATACTAGTTATGCCTCAGTAAATCAATACTTTCTGAACATAGGTTTAACTAACTGATCCACATTGTTTGCTTCTACTTTGAAATTTAGGTGACTCTGTAATTAAGAAATAAAGGAAAGTGAGGTCTTGGCAACTTAAATAAGAATGATATTGCTTAGAGTGTGAGAAAAAAAATTACTTCCTATTCTTGTACAATCAGGAAGAAGATATTACCTGGTAGGTGGCTTTGATGCGTTGCATCTTCTGTTAGAGCCAGTATTTCTGAATTTCTCAGACCTGTGTAGAAGATAAGCCTCAGAGTTGGGGAAGAAGAGAGATCAGACCAGCAAAGCCTTTGTGAGGGAACTCACAGGTGTGGTCAGGAAGTAATGCAGTAATAAATAAGGTTTATTTTATTTTTTGAATGTATATCAGGAAGGAATAACTATGAAATGCATAAAACACTAGAGAAAACCACTTAATCACAAAGGAAAACATTAAGAGAGGAGGAGAGAAACAAAGAATCTACAAAACAACCAGAAAACAGTTAACAAAATGACAGTAGTAAGTCCTTATTTACTAATGATTAGCTTGAATGGTAATGTAAATGGATTAAATTCTCCAATCAAAGACATATAATGGTTGGTTGAACAAAGAAACAAGACTCAACTATATGCTGCCTATAAGAGACTAACTTTACCTTTAAGGACACACATAGATTGAAAGATAAAGGGTGGAAAAAGTTTTTTCATGCAAATTGAAAACAAAGGAGAGCAGGAATAGCTATGTATATATTTATGAAATAGACTTTAAGTCAAAAACTGTAAAAGAAGACAAAGAAGGTCATTATATAATTTTAAGGAAATCAACTTATCAAGAAAATGTAACAAGTGTAAATATATATG
>NW_007805765.1:0-1073 GCF_000696425.1 Galeopterus variegatus | reverse complement strand
TCTACCCAGGCAGCCATCAGTCTGGGGTGAAGACTGAATAAAGACATTTCAGAAATTTAACGACTTTAGAAATTTACTTCATATGCCGTCTTTCTTACACAACACGTTAGGGATGTGCTCCTGCAAAACAAGTAAGTAAACTAAAAAAGATGAATGTATGGGATCCAGAAAATAGTAGATCTCAGCTGGAGAGCAAAGAAGCAAAGTCTTTGGTTGCCAAGAAAGCATCCAGTTCAGATTGCAGCAGGAGGATAGAGGGTTCCAGAGGGAGCTATTTGGATAAAGAAAGGATTCCATAGTTTTTATGGTGTCTGTGAGGCACTGGAATGATTTATAGATATGATCGTGACAGTGCAAGAAAGATAATTAGAAACACAAGGAAACATAGAAGCTGAACAAGAAAGGAAATTTAGTTATAGCAATCTGTTTGCCAAAAATAAACACATAGACAATGCTTCTAAGATTTGCCTGACTATAAGAATTACTTGGGGTGCTTGTGAAACATATAGATATCCAGGTCTCCCTTCTTGAGATTCTGATTCAATAGGTATGGAATGGGGGTTCAGGGATCTGTATGTTAACAAACACTTCAGGTTTTTCTTATTCGTAGAAAAATTTTGGAAATAGACTAATAGGAAAAGCATAGAAAATTCAATATGATTGCACAACATTTTGTCAGCTTTGAAATGAAAAATAAAAGTGCAGAAGACTAAAATTAGCAGAGAACAGTGAAGAAAGAGAGGTAAAAGGCAATATATTGCATGTTTGGTGGAACAAGAAATTAAGGGGTGAAGTGTTTAAAATTAGCCAGTTAAGAATTTAAGGGAAATAGGTTGGAGTCTAATGAACTAAATTTTTCTTATCTCTCAGAATTGAAAACTAGTAATATAAATATGTTATTTAAGATAACCACTAGACCTAAAGTAAGTCAAAGAGGTGAAAGCAGGTTGCTCTCAAGAGTGGAACTGGATTGGAGAGAGGTGTAGGGACTTGTTTTTTAACCATGCATATGTGTTGCTTTGGTTTCACAACAAAGTAGAAATTTTAAAAAGCAAATTGGCAGTAACAACTTG
>NW_007805764.1:0-1073 GCF_000696425.1 Galeopterus variegatus | reverse complement strand
TTTATTTTTTTACTGTATAATTGCTTGAGTTCTATGTATATTCTGGATATTAGTCCCTTTTTGGATGCGTAGTGGGCAAAAATTTTCTCCCACTCTGTAGGTTGTCTTTTCCCTCTGTTGATTGTTTCTTTTGCTGTGCAGAAGCTTTTTAGTTTGATATAGTCCCATTTGTTTATTTTTTCTTTTGTTGCTTGTGCTTTTGGGCTCATGTTCATAAAGCCTGTGCCCTGACCTAACTGCTGAATTGTTTCACCTATATTTTCCCTTAGTAATTTTACAGTTTTGGGTCTTATAACTAGGTCTTTAATCCATTTTGAGTTGATTTTAGTGTATGATGAGAGATGCATATCAAGTTTCATTCTTCTGCATATGGATATCCAGTTTTCCCAGCACCACTTGTTCAAGAGGCATCTTTTCCCCAATGTAGATTTTTGTTGCCTTTGTCTAATAGCAGATGGCTATAAGCCTGAGGAGTGATTTCTGGGTTCTCTATTCTACTCCAATGGTCTGAATGTCTATTTTTATAACAGTGCCATGCTGTTTTGGTTACAGCAGCTTCATAGTATAATTTGAAGTCAAGCAGAGTTCTGCCTCCAGCTTTGTTTTTTTTACTCAGGATTGCTTTGGCTATTTGGGGTCTTTTGTTTTTCCATATGAAAGATAAGATTCTTTTTTTCCATTTCCGTGAAGAATGTCATTGGTATTTTGATGGGGATTGCATTGAATCTGTAGATCGCTTTGGGTAGTATAAACATTTTCACAACGTTAATTCTTCTAATCCAAGAACATAAAATATCTTTCCATCTTTTTGTGTCTTCTTTAATTTCTTTCAGAAGTGGTTTGTAATTCTCATTGTAGAGGCCTTTCACCTCCTTGGTTAAATTGATCCCCAGGTATCATATTTTTTTGGTGACAATTTTTGAATGGACTTTCTTTATTTCTCTTTCTGTTAATTCATTATTTGAGTATATAAATGCTACTGATTTCTGGGCATTTATTTTGTATCCTTCAGTGTTACTGAAGTTATTAACCAGCTCTAGGACTTTTTTGATTGAGTCTTTAGGTTTTTCTAT
>NW_007805763.1:0-1073 GCF_000696425.1 Galeopterus variegatus | reverse complement strand
TTTCAAAGACAAAGATATACATGGAAACTACATTACATGAGAACAGAAACCTGAAGAATCAATTTTCTTACCATGACCATCCCTCCTGAATTGACCACATTGCCTGCCACTGGCAGCGTCACAGTAACAGTCCCTTGCCCACTGCTGGTTGTGTTGGTGTTAGCTCCCGTCTGAACAATCTGTGCTCCTGCCAAACTGGCTGCTGGGATGGTGATCATGCCTGAAACAGGGACTGTAACTTTAAGAAAACAAAACATAAAACAAACAAAAAACAGGCACACAGAACAGAAAGAAGGGAACATAGTTAGTCCCTCTTCTATCTGGCACACACTCATTCACCCTGAAGAAACACACTGAAAAACGTAAGGGGAGAAAAAATACTCTCCCACTGTGGTCTGCAAGTAATCCAAGATAATCCAAGTAATCACAATTTTTGAAATTCTATTAACCGTCTAGGTCCCAGTTCTGAGTAAATCTATCTTTGAAATGGACATTTCCCTGGGCTTTCCAATACGTTTTCAAAAGGAGGTGAGAAAGTTTGGAGGCCTCCCCTTTTATGGTTCAGTCTGACTACAGTTATAATCACTCCTTTTGTACAGCTGAACAATCTGCTTCAGGACAGAGATTTTACAAACTTATAAGCTGTTTATCCCAAACTGACAGTGAGTCAGTCATAGGACTAAAACTTAAAATTCAATCAAGCATTCTAAGTCCCTGAACTATCAACATCCGCACTTGAGGATTTGTTCACTGTTCTGTGTTTGAGCTCTTGCCAGGGCTCAATCCAGTTAAGGCCTTCTCTGAGTCGTATGAAGAGCACATGGTTACTCTACTTTCTGGATCTTATATACTGCAAAATTTTAATCACAAGCCAAACCATTAGTCACAGAATCACACTGAGATGTCCTTTCTAAATTTAACTATCTGACAAATGTTTTCAACAAAAGCCTTCAGGTCCAACTCAAGCACTCCTCCTCCCAAGCCAAACACATTTCTCCCTTGTTTGTGTGATATCTATTCCTAGAACATTCTTCTATAAGGGCCCGGCATTATATTTATCTGTTCATATGTAT
>NW_007805762.1:0-1073 GCF_000696425.1 Galeopterus variegatus | reverse complement strand
TATCTCTGGACATGGTATTCTGGCAGTATCTCAGCCAGGAATGCAGCACCTGAATCCAGTCATGAGAAAACCTTAAGCAAACTCAAAATGAGGTACACTCTACTTAATGAAAAGAAAGAACTGTACTCCTTCAAAATGCCAATGTCACAAGGGACAAAGAAAGGCTGAGAAAATGTCCTAGATTGAAGGAGGCTAGAGAGACGTGACAAGTAAATGGTGGAGTACTTGACATCTTTATTGGAGAAAAAATGTAGTAAGAGGACATCATGGCATCAACTTCCATACTTGCAGTTGGGAGGAGGATCAGCTAAATTTCTCCCTTGGTGGAGTGAGTGTGGGGCTCAGGGGTCTTGCCTGCTCCTCCTCTACAGTGGTGCGTCGACAGGTGCTCTTGGTTGTCTGCTCCCTGCGTGCAGTGTTCTTGCTTTTGGCATATGTGTATATTTTTGTTTGTTTTAACCCAACAAATGGTGAGTCACTTGAGGCAGACTCTTCTGTCTTTTTTGCTGACTTTCCATCTCCTACAGCAGTTTCTTTACTATTATTGAGAACCCTAAAGAGCTTTTAGTTTGCATGGGTTGTATCTCTTAATATTTACCATATTAGAAGTTAAAACTAAAAATTTTTTAATTTATTAACTCACTTAAAAAAATAATAAACTCATTACATGTTAATATAAAGCACATATAAGGGTACTTTAAAAAGTTTGTGGAAAAATAGAATAAAAGATAATATGAATCTTTCCATGAATGTTTCAAAATACCCTCATACTTATGAAAGTAAATTTCCAAAACAACAAACATTTTAGTGAGAAGAACGGGCTTACTTTATGTTTTTGCTGATCTTTTTCCTGGCTGGCGTAACAGAGCACCTGGGCTGTCACATTGGGTTCACATCAGTTTGTTGTTATATCACACGTGTGGTCTCTGGAAAACCCGTGACAGGAGGAGAGCCAAGGAGGCAAATGGTATCTTTTTGTGTGTGTGTGTGACTGGTAAGGGGATTGCAACCATTGGCTTGGTGTTGCCCGCACCGCACTCAGCCAGTGAGCGCACTGGCCATCCCTATATAGG
>NW_007805761.1:0-1073 GCF_000696425.1 Galeopterus variegatus | reverse complement strand
CTCAACATCACTAATCATCAGGGAAATGCAAACCAAAACCACAATGAAAAATCATCTGAGCATTCTGATTTCTTTTTCTCTGCTTGCTTTGGGTTTATTTTGCTTTTTTTTTTTTTAATAAGAGGTTAAAATTTAGGCCATTAATTTGAGAACTTTTTTCCCTCTTGTGGGTATTCAAAGCTATACATTTCCCTCTAAGTACTACGTTAGCTACATCCCACACATTTTGATGTGTTGTATTTTTATCATTCAGTGCAAAATATTTTCAGTCTATCTTGTGATATCTTCTTCAATCCAATGAATATTTAGAAGTGTGCTATTTAGTTTTCAAATATTTAGGGCTTTCCCAATTATCTTATTTTTCATAGTTTCTAATTTAATTTCATTGTGGTCAGAGAACAAACTATTTGGTTTCAACCTTTTAAAATTTACTGAAACTGTTTTATGGTCCAAAATCTGGTCTATTCTGGTAAGCACACCATGTTCACTTGAAAAGAATGTGCATTTTGCTGTTGTTGGGTCAAGTGTCCTATAAATGGCAATCAGGTCAAGGCAGTTGTCGATGGCATTCATATTTTCTATATTTGCTGATTTTTTGTTTGGTTATTCTACCAACTTCTGAGAGACATTAAAGTCTCCAGTTATGATTCCTTTAATTCTGTTAAAGGAAGAAATAGGCAATCATAAGTTCAATTTTTAATTAAATTTAAATTAGATTTTAAATTTTTGCTTCATGTATTTTGATACATGTATTCATGTCTTGGGTATGGAAAAATTTGTGATTTTTATGTTATCTTGACCAATTAGCTCTTTTATCATTCTGAAGTGTCTTTATCTTTGGTAATATGTTTCATTTAGAAATTTATTTTATTTGATGCTAAAATAGCCACTCCAGACTTCCTATGCTTACTATTCACACAATATATCTTTTTCTATCCATCTATTTTTGATGTCTTTATATTTAAAGTATATTTTTGTAGGTAAGTTATATTTGTTTTTCTTTAAATATATATTTTTTAGAGCAGTTTTAGGTTCACAGCTTCATTGAGGTAAAAGTACAGAGAGTTCCCACA
>NW_007805760.1:0-1073 GCF_000696425.1 Galeopterus variegatus | reverse complement strand
AGCCATCGCTGTAGTATTTAGGGTGTGGTAAGCTTTTCTCAGTAACTTATCTAACTGCAGTATAGTTTATTTTTGGTAGGATGTTAACAAATTTCTGTCGCTGCAGGAAACAGTTTTGTTCCCAGATATCTGATAGTATTGTTTTGAGACTAGTGAGAAATTTTTGGTGCTGGCATGGAATAAGAAATGTTGAAAGCATACAGAGATTATAAAGGGCTTGATATTAAAGGTTTTTACAAGGTAAATGGTCTGTCCTTGAACAGGACATATAGAACTGAGTTAAAAATCTATAATGTTATTTTCTTGTTTTTTCCCTAGAATATAGTTGGTATATTTGACTAGCATGGTCTGATGCTTCACCATAAGTGGTTGTCATTTTTAATTTTTTAGGTTGATTAAAAAAAATCGATTATATACAGAAAATTTCCCTTTTGTAGTGTGTAATTCTTTGAGTTGACAAACACATATAGTCATATATTTACCACCACAATCAAAGTTTCATCTCTCTAAAGATTCCCATGGGTGGACTTTTCCACCCATCCAAGCCCCTTTCTGTTCTGTGGTTTTCTCTTTTCCACATTGTCATAAATGAAGTCTTATGTGTATCATTACTTTCTGTTACTGAGAAGTGTTCCATCATATGGATACCACAGTTTATACATTCACCAGTTGAAGGACATTTGGGTTTTCATCTCGGAGCTGCGATGGATGAAGCTGCCATGAATATTTGTATAGAGCATTTTGTGGGAACCTAAGTTTTCATTTCTCTTTAGTAAATACCTAGGAATGGTGTTTCTCAGTCATATGGCAAGTGTATGTTTATCTTAATAAGAAACTGCCAAACTCTTTTCCAAAATGGTTGTACCATTTTGTATTCCTGCCATAATATATGTTCCAGTTACTCCACATCCTCACCAGCAATTAGTACTGTTTTTTGTAAAAGCCATTACAGTAGCTATGTAGTGCTGTCTCATGGTTTTAATTTGCATTTCCCTAATGACTAATGATGAGCATCTTTTCGTGTGTTCTTTTGCAGTCTATATATCTTCTTTGGTGATGTGTCTATTCAGATC
>NW_007805759.1:0-1073 GCF_000696425.1 Galeopterus variegatus | reverse complement strand
TGAGGTGGCGAGGACTGGATTCTTCCTCAGAGCCTCCAGAGGAAGCTGGTAGTTTGATTCAAAGAACTATAGGAGAATTCATTGTGGTGGTTGGTTACGACAGACACAGGAAACTAATACACTACTCCTACTATTTAAACCAAACAAGAACTTCCTTAGAACTCACATTTCAATTTACAAAATCATGAATCCCCTGTCTATACCAGGGATATAGCAGGCACATGGGTCTGAAGGCATGTCCCTGGCCTTATGGACCTTAAAAATTTGTGTCTGTGGCTCCTGTCTGTCATCTCCACTTGGACACAAGTTCCACCAAGTGGGAGACCTTGCCTTTTAGTTTTTATCTAGGACAGGTCCTGACACATGGACTTTATAAACATTAGTTGTATGAACAAATGAAGCAAACAAATTACTACCTAATTACACATTTTGAAGTATGGGGAATAAGAAGGGGAAACAAAAATCAATATACTATAGTGATTAAGATTTTGGTTCTAGAGTTAGACTGTCTAGTTTCAAATCCTCAAGTCTCCATTTACAAACTGCTGTCCTTGAGTAAGTTACTTCACGTCTCTATGCCTTAACTTCCTCATACAATGCATTATTTGTAAGTTTGCTAAGAATGTTAAATAAGATTATCCATGAAGATATTTTAGTCAGTATTGGCTGTACAATGCATCATACATGCTAACTACTAATATGATTTTATATATGGTAGTGAGGAAGCCTCCTAGGAAGTGATGATTAAAGTCAGGTGGATGAAAGGAGGCAATCGAATATAGAGAAGAGAAGATCTGATTGAGAAAATGGAAGATGTGGAGATCTCAGATAGGGAGGAGTTTTACATGTTTGGGAAACTGGAAGGAAGTCTTAGCAGATGAAGCACGGTAAGAACATGGATGGTAACATGATAAGGAATTGGAACAGTACGAAAGGCAGCATGGGCCATGGTAAGGGGTTTGCATTTGATTCAAAGTGCAATGGGAAATTATCAAAAAGCTTTTGAGCTGGAGAGTGACATGATAAAATTAATATTTTTTAAAAAGTTACTTTGGCATCTACATGGAGGAAAG
>NW_007805758.1:0-1073 GCF_000696425.1 Galeopterus variegatus | reverse complement strand
AGTGCTCAATAAGTGTAGATTTGTTTGAATGAATAAGTGAATAGCAGCATTTAAATATACTCGTCCACCAGTTGGAGATGGGAAGGCAGACTTTCTGGTCTCTAGAATTTGTTTCTCCGTAAATCTGGATCTCTGTTGTCCAGGAGGATGCTAGTAATACACCTTCAGCAGAACCTTTTCTACTCAAGAAATTCTGACAACATTTTTTTTCAAGAATCTTAATTGTCCACTGCAACCTTTTTGCCTTGCATCCAACTCACTATCTCAAAGGTCTTGTCTGTGACAACAGGGAGCATCAGACCTACCCAGAAATTTCAAAGGAGGCAACATTGCTCCCAACCTCACAAGACATATGTCACCTTATACTACCTTAGTTACTTGCCTGGAATGGAATGGATTCTTGCTACATTCACTGGGACTTGTCTATGTTGGTTTGCAGATGAGTTTTAGCTCCTGACCTAGATATTTCTCCAGGTATCCAATGTTCTTTCCTCCCAAGCTGGTCTCTCCTACCTTATTCACTGGGTACTGTTACCTTGTAATGATTCTCACAACTCTGGTGGCATCATCTTCTCAAAGTTCAGCATAAGAACATACACTTAGGCAATCCCTAGAGAGGTTGGTGGGTCTTTAACTGGAATGATGCAATTCTACATAAACCAGTCTTCAATACTTACGTAATGAATCCTAAAATTTTAACATTCATTTCTTTTAAACTTGCATAGGCTGAAAATAATTTCTTTTAATATGATTGTAGATATTTCCTGTGATTAATATGTAATATCTTTATAAGGGAAGCTATGACATTTCATGGTTCTTTACACTTTTGAGGTCAGCACCACCTTGTTTTGCAAAATATCTCTCAATGTCTATGACAAACGAATTTACCATCGCTTTTGAAACCTCTAATTCCCCTTTTATGTGTAATGGCATGTGGTAAAAGATACATAACAGATTGTGTCAGAGGCAATTTGAAAAAGGTATATTTTGGTTAAAAAAAAAACAGCTGGAAAGAGAAGCAGTCTTGCGGTTAATTTTCAGGACGTACCTAGAATGCAGCTAGTCACTCTAAA
>NW_007805757.1:0-1073 GCF_000696425.1 Galeopterus variegatus | reverse complement strand
TGACATCTTTATCGAGCATCAGAAATATTATAAATGTATTTATTGAAAGTATTGGTGCAGTTGTTTTGAATGAAATATTCTTACAAAAGACATGTGTCTAGAAGACTTTGGCATAATTAACAGACTCTCCTAATTGAGACCCTTGCGTGAAATCCTCCCAGAGGGAAATCCTATAATTGGTGAAAGCAGGCAGGGAGTGTACAGCTTGTCACATAACTTCATCTTCCCAAAGCCTTAGCCCCTAATGCTTTAATTGATCTCATACTTTTTATCCCAGACACAGGACTTCAATTAATTAATTTTCTTATCCAGAGAAATATTTGGAATATCCTTTAGGCATATACTATTAGTATTGCCTTTAGGATGTATTTATGCTCAAAAAATCTAACTATTCCTGGAATATATTGTGAAAATCACAATTGAGGTATCAATAATGTTACCAGATTTGTAAAGCAGAAACCAAAACCAAAAAGCCCCCAAACTGGGAGAATGTTTTCTTGAAAGGGATCTTTTTAAGACATTAGGACAAAGTGCTAAACAATAAGTCCATCCTCCAAAATATTTTGTCAGTTTTTCCCTGGAGTAACCTATGCACAAGACATAGTTTCACAATTTCAGTAAATGTGTTCAGTGAACTGATTAGTTTTTCTCTGCCTTGCAATCTAAATCTGAGGAATTTGTTTCAACATAGACACATGTAAATGATACAATATCATTTGTTGCTCTTATTTTCTTAGTATTCAGATATTCCTGAGTCTTAAAAAATTTATATATCTTAATCCTAGAATTTATCCTATTTTAAAAATTTATCTCATGTAAGTAGTCATAAATTTGGATATACAAAATGTACAAAAATGGTCACTGTAACATTATTTATAACAGTAAAAATATTGGAAAAATATTAAGTAATAATAGGAGAGTACTTAATAGCATTAGACTAGACTTATAAATTGAAATATTATGCAGCCATTAAAATGGATTTTTTGAAAACTAGTTAACAACCTCAGAAAATTCTCAGCGCTTGATGTAAGGATTGTAATTAAATTTTCATACATGATATCTACCCAAATCAC
>NW_007805756.1:0-1073 GCF_000696425.1 Galeopterus variegatus | reverse complement strand
TCCCATTTTCCTGCAGGCCCCTTCTCTTCCCAGGCCCTATGTGGAGCTGCCCTAATCAAGGTTAACAAGAGCAAGGACAGCATAGGCAGCCTCCCCAGCAGCTGGAAAGGGGCTTGCTTCCAATGGCCCACAACAGATTAGCACTCTGAACAGCAGCTGGGAGGGGTGGGTGGCGGGAAGATGCTGAGATCTAAAGGGGATTAAAGAGGGCACTCCTGCAGCCTTGGTAATAGGTCTGTCCCCAGAAGTCTGAAAAAGGAGTGTTAAAGACGAGGATCTTCTTCCTTTCTCTCCAAGATGAGAGTAGCCTGGCAAAGTCCAGGGAGATAACAGGAGACGGCTATACTAAAAGATCAGATGCACAGAGAGGGAGGAGATGCTGTGTGTCAGATCTAGCATTTGGTCAAATTCTTCCATTTTCCTCTGGACTTGGTGCTCTGACACAAGAAAGCCCAAACTCCCTTCCAAGCAAACTACATCTTAAGCTTGGTGTAGCTCCCAACCCCTGGGCCAAGGCATGGATCCCACTGGTGGAAGAACAAGTGTCTATCAGAAAAGTAATTTTTAAGAGTGCTTGGTCCCTTATTACTAACATAATGTTCACACATGGATTCGTTCTCTCAGTGTCAAATGCTTCAACGTCACTCTTATAAACTGGTGAGGAAGATTTCTGCAGGGAAGGAGTGAGATGCTGTTATAGAATGTGTCTAACTTCTGCCCATCATGCCAGACCTCCTATCCTGATAGCCCCTTGGTCGGTGTATATAGGTCAAGCTCTCACCACTTCCTTGGCACCGATCTCTTTTACATTCTTGATATCAGTAAGCCTGTATCATTCCAGTTCTCCTGATCAATGAAACAGGGTAGAGCTGGTATAACAGAGAAGTGAGCATGCGGTCTGGAAGTCCCTGGTATACGGTTACAGTTGCTAAATGTTGCTGTTGCTGCTCATGACTACATATTAGCCAAAACACACTTGACAGAATCACAGAATGTTATTTTATGCACCCATTTCCCTATCTCACACACACAGTGGGATGACTAAGAAACATTTTCCTTTGTCTACTTTCCAA
>NW_007805755.1:0-1073 GCF_000696425.1 Galeopterus variegatus | reverse complement strand
TTTGGGCTACGGAAATTTTTAAATAACTCTGATTTAATTTTTGTTGTAATTGTATGTGTCTAGTACTCACCCTCCCAGAATCATGTTAACTTATGCCATTACCTATCCAAAAAGGGTATATGAAGCCCCTTAAAAGTCTTGGTTATTAGAAATAAGTTTCAAAGAACACATCAAAACTGAGATCGAACCATTTTAACAGCACTCTGGCATGTTTAAACACCAAGATTAAAAGGCACAGAAACAGATGTACAGACTCTTATTATTTGGCAAATAGAATGAAATAACAAAGATGGATTTTTAATAGCACACAATAATTAAAAACAATGCTGTCAGCAAATCTCAGAGATATAAAATTAGAGAAATCTTTTCCCACAAGTATATTTAGGGCAAAAGTTATTAATCAATATTGTTAATAATTACACTGATAACTTCAATTTTATTAGGCATTAAATATTACTTGCAAATCTCCAAATGCTTTGAGGATTACAGATGATGACTTATTGCTCTAAATTTACCTTGTGACTTCTGCTTTTGTGGGTCCATTGGGTATTTGGTTTGTTTCTTTCTATTTCTCAGTTAATCGAGATAATTTCTCATTTCAAAAAATACCAACTTAATACTCCTATGATTCTTTTAACCTGTGATTCTCCAGGAATAATCACCCTTCAAATTATCTCCACATACAATTATTTTCCTGGGTAATTTTCAGAGTTAGTAAGATCTGAGATTTTTTTCTCATGCATATTAAATAATCAAAAAATTATAGCTCATTTTTCCATACGCTCAATCCCAGCTAATGCCATCATGACCACTCACACTCCAAAATCTTGCTGAAGTCACCTTTGACACACACCCTCAGCCATCCCATTCTGTTAGCTGTCAATCACTCCCAAACCCAGCTCTGAAGTAAGTCTCGAATCTGTCTTCTCATCTTCATTTCACTCTCATTATCAGTTTAAGTTCTCTCTACTCTTACCCACTCTTAGGTGACCCACACCCCAAAATGCTGTCCCTGACTCCAAATTCTTCACACTCAAGCACATTCTGCTCACAATACAGTGGAAGTATCCCCT
>NW_007805754.1:0-1073 GCF_000696425.1 Galeopterus variegatus | reverse complement strand
TGTCTTTTTTACTGACCGGTAACGGGATCGCAACCCTCGGTGTCACACCCATACTGGGGACCAGCAACGGATCGCAACCCTCGGTGTTGCGCCCGCACCACGCTCAGCCAGTGAACGGGAACCGGTCTCCACATGGGATCCGAACCCTCGGTGGGAGCGCCGCCGCGCTCCCAAGCGGTGCATTCTCCAGTGTGCCACCGGGCCGGCCCCACAGATAATTTCTTAATCTTGATGCTGTGGGTGACATTTTGTGGGGTTAAAACATTTGGAATCAAAGAGAGAATAGGTAAGATGTCATAGGTGCAGGACAAAATGAAATGTTAAACATAATGTAACAAAAACTGGGGGGTGGGCAGACGAGAGACTTAGGTGGCCTCGAATTCTTCATCTCTCATAGCCAAGGTCACATATGGTTTGATACCCTTTGATAGAGAAATAGCAGACTGTTATTTTAGGTTATAATCTTTGCTCAAAAAACACAAGCTGGAATTAGTAACCACGGTCGTTTCAGAGAGTGGTCTGTGGCTGCGAGTGGGCTACAGGGAGACTCTTAATATTTAATCTTAGACTCCCACAGGTTTCTACCATGCATTTCTGGTATTACTGAAAATAACACTACCCACAAAGCATATATGTAAATAAAAGTTTTTTTCTGGAGAAAGGGGTCTGGCTTTCTTCCCTTCCCATGCCTCAGGGCCAGCCCAGGTGCGTGGAGGCAGCCTATAGCTCCACTTATGTGAGATCCCACCTGGGTGCCCCACCCAGCCATGCCCAGCCGTGCATGCCTGCTCCTCACGTCCCGTGCTCTGTGTGGTGTTGGGTGTTGATCCAGAATTGCACATGCTAGGATTGTCAGAAATCAAATTTCCTGGGATATGAGACCGAAATGACACATCATAGGTGTTCAGTGCTGTGCAGGGAAGAGGCTTGGTCTGTTCTCTTCAAAGACGATTTCTTTATCTGCCTGGTCTTTTGCCAAAAATATAAAATGGTCTAGTAAGACTTTCATCACAATCATTTACCCGTTATTTCGCCATCCTTAAACAAAACATTTAAAGACAGGTATTTCTCTG
>NW_007805753.1:0-1073 GCF_000696425.1 Galeopterus variegatus | reverse complement strand
TGTCCTTTTAAGAAGAGACATCCAAGAGCTTACACTTTCTCTGCTATGTAAGGACACAGTAAGAAGTCAGCCTTCTGCAAGATGGGAAGACAGCCCTCACCAGAAACAGAATTGGCAGGAACCTTAATCTTAGACTTTTGACCTCCGGACCTGTGAGAAAATAAATCTGTGCTGTTTAAGTCACCACCCAGTTGATGGTATTTTGTTATGGCAACCCTAGCTGACTAAGACACCAGGTAAAAAGAGAAGGAAGAGTATTCCAAAGAGAAGCTATGGCATATTTAAATGAAGGGAAATTAGAGGACGGTAGACATAGGGAACCAACCCCAGTTCATCAGGGCTGAAGTGGAGGGTATTTGTGGGAAGCAGTGGGAAACAGACCAGAACAATGCTAAAATCTGGGTGTTTTGACTTCCTTGAATTTCTGAATTAATCAGCCCTGGGGCTGCCTAACCTCTGGGTTTTTCCTTATGTGAGGTAAGTTTCCCATACTGTTTGAATCACCTTAACATAAGTTTTCTGTTCTTTGTGTTCAAAGGAATTGAATCATTTAGGATGAATTTTGGCTGCATGTGACAAAAATCTCCCAATAATTATGATTTAAACAATATATTGTTTTAATTATCTCATGATTAAAATGTACTGATGGTGTCAGTCCACAGCAGGTACACACCCCACGATGGCAAAAGCCTGGAATCATGTTGTCTCACCATTCTCAATAGATGGCTTTGGGATCACATCACAAAATCGAGCTATTATGTCTGCATTCTTATCAGAAAGATGGGAGGATATAACTCGCACATCTATCCTTTTTACAGATGTGGAAACCACACTTGACACTTTGACTTGTATACCATTGGTCAGAACTTAATCACATGGGAGCGTATTCGTGCAGGTTTGAAAGGTTGTCTTTACTTTGGAGAGCTACGCTTCCAGCTAAAAATCTGTGGGTTTTTACTAAAGAAGAGAAGTAGGATATTGAGGAATGTTTACCAGTCTTTATCACTAGAGAATCCCCCTAAATCATCTAGATGATGGTGTCATGTGTGGGGGACAGTGAGGGGAGAGTGGAA
>NW_007805752.1:0-1073 GCF_000696425.1 Galeopterus variegatus | reverse complement strand
GAGAGTTACAGAAAGAGATAAAAGTCTTGATGCTACAGGCAGGAAAAAGCTATCAAGCAATATACTTGCCAGTTGTACCACACACCTGATTTACACCCAGTGTGCGAACACCCTACTGCAGTAGATAAAATGCCAATAGTTGTTCCACTACAGTGCTAAGGTTTTGAGAGATTTATCTCCTATATTTTTCAAACTTTATGTAATCCTCCTTATTGTTTCACAACAAACAATTTTGGAATGTTTTTCTGTAATTCTTTTATAGGTACTAAGAACATAAAATGCTCAATATAGTTTTATATATATTAAAACAAATTAGTATTCTTTGAAATGAAATACTAATACCAATACCAGATAATATTGCCACTGATTATTAGAAATTATTTGAATAATATGGACATTAAAAAAATTACCCAAATGCATACATACAGCATGATCAATACAATCTAAATAATACCTGTAATACCATTGCTTTTATTGAAAAGATGGTTTCAGTGTTAAGAAATAAAGCTCGTTTAGGTTATTTCTTCTTCTCTCTACATTATGCAGTGATTATGTAAAAAGACAGAGTATTCTAGCTAAGAGCATTATTTAAGTATAAAATAACACTAACACAAGGCAAAGCTTTCCCCCCAAGGTTATTTTGATGGATAGTTCATCTTATGGAAGTTACAGCAAAAAATTTAGAAAACTTCTAAGATTTAGAAGCCTTCAGTACCAGCTATTTTAACTCTTAGGAGAACACGTTAGATCTTTTAAAGATTAAAATTTATCTTCAGAAAGGTAACACATTTTACAAGTAAACCTTGACCAATTAAGAAAGAATGCATGAAAAAGCCAAGGCATTTTAAATGTATGTTTTGCGGATTATGAGGACCTCATGGAACTGATATGAATCTATGGTCACAGGAAAAAAACAAACAAACAAAAAACCCCAGTGAAAACAGTCTGTGATTTCCTGCTTTATAGCTAAGTGGTCCCAGAGTGTGTTCTCCCTCCTGCCTGAGCCCCCAGCTCCTCTTTGCTTCCCCCCTTCCTCCTCCTCTCCTCTCTTTCCCTCCTTTTCTCCCCCTTCC
>NW_007805751.1:0-1073 GCF_000696425.1 Galeopterus variegatus | reverse complement strand
CGCGGCCGGACCCTCGGGGGTGATAGGCTGGGGGCTTCCCCCACTCCCAGGCCCAGGACAGGGAGGGGAAGCGGATGTTTTCCCAGCACACAGGGACAGAGCCACATCTGAGCCCAGGGTTGTGTAATTGGAAGGAGACATCCTGCAGTCACGACAGGAGCCTCTTGCTGGACAGCCTTCCCGGGGTGCCAGCCTCAAGTGCTGGGACAAAGGCGCCCATCCACCCACTCCTGACCACGTCTGAGGATTTGGTGAAGCCCCAGTGGAGCACATGCCCCAGTCAGGACAGCTGGGGCCTGAGGTGATGGCACACAGCCAGGGAAAACCTGCCCTGTCCCCGAGCCCCAGCATGGCTTTGGAAGTCTCAAAAGCCCCCTGTATGTTTCCTGTGGCTACTGTAGCAGATGACCACAGAGTTGATGGCTCCAAACAACTTAAGTTTATACTCTTATAGTTCTGGAGGCCAGAAGTCCAAAGTCAGTCTCACATGGCTGAAATCAAGGTGTTAGCTGGGCAGGGTCCTTCTGAAGGTTCTAGGGGCCAATCTGTTTCCTTGCCATTTCCATGGAAAATGGAAAGGCCATTTATGTTCCATGGCCTCTTCTTGGTATCACCCCAGCCTTTTGCCTCCATCAACACATCTCCTCTTCTACAGTCAATCTCCATCTGCCTCCCTCTTATAAGGACCCTTGTGATTACCTTGGGCCCACCTGGATAATCAAGGATAATCTTCCTATCTCAGAATCCTATATTTGATCACATCTGCAAAATCCCATTTGCTGTATAAGGTGACACTCACAGGTTCCAATGATAGGGTTTTGGACATCTTTGGGGGGCATTAATGAGCCCAGGACACCCCCGTGCACCCTGGGCATCCCAATACTACCAGGACCTCCTGAGGTCACCTGAGCATGCCGACCTTGACCCATGGCTGGTGATGAGCCCCCACAAAGCACTACACCTGGCTCACACCCCCAGAGGTGGGTGCCAGGTGGAGAGACGTGCCAAACGGCTCAACAGTGCTGCCCTGGACACAGCCAGCGAGCTGCCTGGCTCTGCAGAGTTTATTTCTT
>NW_007805750.1:0-1073 GCF_000696425.1 Galeopterus variegatus | reverse complement strand
CCTTATTATCAGTGAGATGTAAATAAACTACAAAGTAAGTAACAATTCAGATACTGCAAAGTACACAAGATAGCTTTGCTTTGATTGTGTCCATATTATTGAAACTGCAAGAAATTTGAAAAGAATGACTAGTCATTTTTTCACCTCAGTAACCTGTCATTTCATGCCAAACTATTAGACTCATCTACAAACCTTCCTCAACAGGTAGTTGTGACAATTAAATAAGAAAATATGTGAAAACTCCCTGACATACCATAGTTACTCTCCAAATGTTTCCTATTCAAAGTAAAACATGTAAGGAAAACAGAGACTGAAAAGATAAAGACTGTCTGTTTACATACTTCACAAAAGGCTTTTTGACTAAATTAACTTTTTGACTTTTTTTTTCTTTTTTGCATTAAAATTGTTTCACAAGGGCCGGCCCGGTGGCGCACTGCTACAGTGCGCCGCTTGGGAGTGCGGCGGCGCTCCCGCCGAGGGTTCGGATCCCACATACAGACCGGTTCCCGCTCACTGGCTGAGCGAGGTGCGGGAGCAACACTGAGGGCTGCGATCCTGTTGCCGGTCCCAGTCCGGTACGGGCGCAACACTGAGGGTTGCGATCCATGCCGGTCATGAAAAAAGACAAAAAGGAAAAAAAAAAATTGTTTCACAAGCTTTGCCTTGATCAGCTTTCTTTTTAAACAAACCAAATTTACTTTGATTAGGAGTTTCTTATTTCACTCATTTCATATTTGTTTTTTTTTAAATTTTTATTTAATATATTGTAAGTTTTGTCTCAACTACTTTTCATGCTGTTTCTTTTTCTGCTGTAAAACCAGCTAAATATAATCAGTTAATGTTTGAGTCTAACAATTACCTCTGATGATGAAGCCAAAAAAATTGCTGCTCTTTTCCTCATATTTAAAAAAATTAACAGTTTACATTATCAGTCTTAGATTTCAAAAAATATCTTTAAATAAATTCTTCTCTGCAGCTTACAAGGATATAGATATGAAGCTTTAACTACAGATATATGAGGGAATATAGAACAAACTCACAAATTATTTCAAGAAAGCCAGCTGACTTTGGCA
>NW_007805749.1:0-1073 GCF_000696425.1 Galeopterus variegatus | reverse complement strand
GCATAACCCCAACATAAATTGAGGAGCATCTGTATTTGGAGATAAGACCTTTCAAGAGGAGATTTAGTTAAAATGAGGCCTTTAGGACAGGCCCTAATCCAACCCGGTTGGTGTCCTTATAAGAAGAGGAGATTAGGACACATAAAGGAACACCAAGGTTGTGCACCCAGAGAGGAAAGACCATGTGAGAACAAATGACAAAGTGGCCATCCCTAAGCAAAGGAACGTGGTCTCTGAAGAAGCCACAACTGCAGACACATTGATCTTGAACCTCCAGCCTCTAGAACTGTGCAAAAATGAATTTCAGTTGTATAAGCCCCCTGGTCTGTGGTGTTTTCTTATGACAGCCCTAGCAAATTAATATATACCTCTCATCCCTCATTCCTGCATGCTGAGATTGCACTCTCTAACAAAGTATTAGAGCAGAGGACGTTGCTTCAGACTCTTCTTTCTGGAGAAACTGGTCTAAAACTACTGGTGAGAAGAAAACCTCACTTTACAACATCTACTGGCTAAAGAAAAATATCTCATCAGTAACTGATTTCCATGAATGTACATCATTAGAGATAATTGGCAATTTTGATGAATTGTCATATATTTAAATATTTTCTATACTCTTAATGTCATTTAGGACAGAGAAAGTAAGCAGAGCTATTAGTTAATATTGTTCACATTTTCTAAATCATTTTATTTTTGGTTCTAAATTCCTATGAAGGAGAACAAAAGAACACCTAGGAAGAGTTTTCTTAATGTCAGTGTCTGACTAAAGTATGGTGGCTTACTTTAGAGTTGTTATAACTAGTGACATTAAAAAATAATAATAGTACTAGCTAAAATAAATAGTGCGGCTTTGGCCAGCCTCTTAAATAAGAGAAGCAATATCTGCATAATGTACTGTCAGCCCACACTTTTCTGCTACTTTCTCTTTGAGAACACCATGGAGTAAAATGAATGCATCCTATATCTTCTCATCTTCTCTGTTATGTTTTTAGTTTTCATTCCCAAAATACTTTTTCTATTCAATTCCAATCCAGTTCAACCCTGCATTTCAAGAGTTTTTGTTGTTGTTGTTT
>NW_007805748.1:0-1073 GCF_000696425.1 Galeopterus variegatus | reverse complement strand
GCGGCGGGAGCGTCGCTGCGCTCCCAGTGCCGCACTCTCCCGAGTGCGCCACGGGGTCGGCATTTCATGTGTTTTCAAAAGGAAAGTAGCTTTACTTTTTATATAATCACCCAAATAGTACGTATTTATTAGAAGCATTTGAAACAATACAGGAAAAAATAGAAGAGACTCGGAATTCTCGTAATTCCTGTTCCTGCAGACAACCATTGCTAACATTTGGCACTGTTCCTTGAATTCACATCTTTATGTACATATACACAGAAAGATACGGTTAGGAAATTTAAATTTACATGAATTAATTTTAGCTATATGTGCTGTTCTTCATTTTGCTTTTTTTTTTTAACATCAAAATAGTGTGACTATCTTTCCCTGTCAGTTTAGATCTACAATCATCATTTAGGTCTTGTTTTTTAGGGGTTTCATAGTTTAAAGCAGTGACTTATTTTTGCTAGTTTCTGAAACTCAAGGTTGTAAGTAATTAGGAAGCAGAATTGAAGAAGATGCTAAGTGTTTTAATAAGAGTTGAACTCAGGTATCAAAAGTATAATTTTGCTGCTTTCACTGAAAAATGTGTTTATTTTAAGCAGGTTTGTTTTAAATGTTTTTACCAAAATTAAACAACATATTTTGGTTATAAATGATATTTTTGTTATTTTAAGGTTAAAAAAATAAATAAGCTTTTTTATTTGATTCATCAGGAAACACATTATTTTTGCTCTCTTTCTATCTCCTAGGCTTAAAAAGTAAGCTTTCCTCATTTTAACATTTTCAAATAATTTCTCATTATTATTATAATTGTTATATATTGTATATTATTATAATTATATAATTGTTTCAGAGGATGACGTCATTTTCATATTCATAGGATGATATATTGCTATTTTAAAAAAAGAGGACAAATTAGCTTTTCTAGCTCTTCTAACATTGGTAAATTCAGGCGCTTAATTACCTTTCACCACTTTCTTACAATAACTTTAAAACCTTTATAGAGTACTGAGTTCTTGAGCAGCCCATATTTAACTTCTCCCCTCTCCTAGGTTATACACACATACACTGTACAAGAATTATAACTC
>NW_007805747.1:0-1073 GCF_000696425.1 Galeopterus variegatus | reverse complement strand
TCCACCTCCAACACTTGCCCATGTGAAGGTACTTTGTAAAGTTCATGGAGAGATTTGTATTCTCTTTTAATTCCTTTTTTCCATGAACTTTTTGAAGTACCCATGTACACCATTCATGTCCTCTTCTTGCACTATTTGAAGCAAATCCTAGACGTAATTCTATTTGTATATAGTTCAAAATGTATCTCTAAAAGATAAGGACTTAAAAAAAATAACCACAATACCATTGTCTCCCATAAAAAATTAAAAATTTCTTATTATCAAATACCTGATTTGTGTGTTAATTTCCAGTTGTCTCATACATTTTCTAATTTTTTGGCTACTTTGTTTCCTTGAATCAGGATTCAGGTACAGGCCACACACTATGACGGTTGATACGTCTCTAGTTAGTTAGTTAGTTAGTTTTGGTTGATAGGTCTTTTAAGTTTTCTTCTTTTTTTAAAAAACTAAGTCTTATGTAGGCTCCTCCTCTGCTTCTCCTTGAGTTTACCTGCTGTTGAGCTGGTGGATGTGCTGTGGTGCTTGCAGACTGCTGCATGGGGTCTGTGACCAGCAGCTGTGGTAGTACCCAGGCATGCTGGAAACGCAGGCTCTCGGGCTGAGCAAGCTGCTGAGCCAGGGTTTGTGTTATGACAAGATCCTGAGTGATTCTCCTGCGGGTTGGGTTTGGGAATTCCTGCTGTGGGGGTAGCCCAGTCAGGACTCATCCTGTCCTTCTGCCCTTGGCATATCTTGTAAAAGAACTTTTTAAAAAGGTGATTGGGTCCAGAGGCCTGATAGGTTCAGGTTTGGTTCTTTTTGCCTCTTGCCGGACTGTCTGTTCCTCCATAGGAGGCAGCTGTCAGGCTGTCTCTGGCTGTTGGCAGCTGTGGGAGCCTGGATCTGTTAACCCTTCAGGGGCTGCAGAGTGTGTGTGCATCTGTTAGCCGAGTGCCTCTGCAAAGAGAAAACCCCCCTTATCCATTACTCAGCTGTCCAGTGATATAATTTGTTTATTTATTTATTTTATTTATTTATTTTTTTTAAAAGATAACCGGTAAGGGGATCTTAACCCTTGACTTGGTGTTGTCAGC
>NW_007805746.1:0-1073 GCF_000696425.1 Galeopterus variegatus | reverse complement strand
GCGGGCCCTGTGCTATACAGGTAGGGCCTTCTCTACTCTGAAACTTACCCGTTTCTTTTTTTAAAAAAGCATTTATTAATTAAGCATTTATTAATGACCATCAGAAAACAGTTCAGCCACAGACCTTGTCCCCAGCTGTGACCTCATCAATAAAAACATTCTCAGTGCTGTCAAAGTATTAATTCTAATACTAATCCTCCACCAAGTGCAAACACTCAGGGGGAAAAAAAAAAAAAAAAACCAAAAAAAAAACCCTGGCCCATCTCTATTCTGTCACCTAAGTGGCACAGACTTGGTGAATAGAGCCCGGCAGGTTGGCCATGGTCTGTGCCTACTTTGCCTGGCATATTCAGATGCGTGAAACATCCCCTCATAGAATTGTTTGTCCTTTGCCATGAGTAGGTCTTTAATACCTCCTCTGGCTCCTCTGCTCCTCCACCATATGGTACTGGGCATGAATTTGAAGCAAACAAAAGGTGGAAGGGATCTGACCCTAAAGTCTGAGGTCAAACAGCAAGTCGGCAGCAGAGCCAGGATTTAGACCATGGATGTGTTACCCTGTCCCCGACCCCACCCAGTCTGGTTCCTAACCTCCATGCTGTAATGTCTGTCATGGGGGCTTCCAAAATAATACAAGTCTATAAATATTCTTAGTTAGAAAACCACGACCCATTTTGTACCACACAGAGGAATTTCTCTGTCCAAGCATCTATCGATGGCTGCATTTGTCCCTCTGTGTCCACACATAGCAATTCCCTCTATAGGAAACACTAAATGCTGCATAAAATGGGACCATGCAGTGCTCCAGCAGACTCCTGCCATGCCTTTCACAGAGAACCGGTTGGCTCTCCAGACCACACTGTGGCTCTCTGTTGTCTGGCTAGCTCGGTTCTACCTGAGAGGGGCTGAGTCTGTGGCTCAGAACAAGAATCGAGCTTTTCTTCCCATCTCCTGTGATTTTCCCTGAATGTGATCCTTCTGTTTCCATGCAGCCTCCTGCCAGGAGATGTCTTGCAGCGAACAAGGGGAGTGCATCGAGACCATCGGGAACTACACCTGCTCCTGCTACCCTG
>NW_007805745.1:0-1073 GCF_000696425.1 Galeopterus variegatus | reverse complement strand
TCCTCCCTTCCTGAAGTTTGTTGTGAACGTCCGTCTTTTTACTTGTTCCGTTGAATCTTAGTTCATTTTCAGTTTTCCTTCATTACTAATAAATGGGTTTGGGCTAGTATATTTTTTAATACTGCCTTGGCCATGTCCTAATAAATTTCGATTGATTTGTGTTTTGACCCAAGAGATGAGCTAAGCATATATTTCTTTTTATATCCAGATAAAAAGATGTGGGTTTTTCTTGGTTAACTTCTTGTTGTTAGTTACCAGTTTTGTCACCATTGTAGTTAGGGAATGTGGCCTGTGTAAATGGTTTTGGTTTTTAATTTTGAGATTCTTCTCTGAGAACTCTTTAAAAAATACTTTTGTCAGTGTTTTGTGGAATACTGAAAAATGTTTAGTTTTTATTTTTAGAGTACGTACTTTGGTGTGTGTTAGGTTTATTATCTCATTCTAATCTTCTGCCTTCTCTCTTATTTTTGTATATCTAAGATTAAGAGAGGTTTCATGAATTCCTCTTTGTGATCCTTAATAGACTTTGTTTTATTCGTTTCCATGATAAGTTGTTTGAGGTGTAAAAGTTGGTGATTGTTATGTTTTTATTGAGTATTTTACCTTCGCAACTTACAAGGAACCCTTTTAACCTATCTAATCTTTGTCTTGAGTCTGACATTACCTGATATTAGTATTGCTATTAAATGTTTTCTTTTTGTTGCATTTTCCTGGTATAACGTTGTTCATTCCTTTATTGTAAACTTTTTTTTATAGAATGTTTATAAGTTGCAGTTTACTTGTTGTTCCAAATGGAGAGCCTCGCTGTGTTAGGAGAGCTCTTCACATTTACTGTGATACCCAGTATGTTGGTTCTCTTACCCAGAGTCTTATTTGGTGCTTTCTGGTTTCTGTTTTTCCTTTATGGCTTTTAGATTTTTTTCCATCTTTGGAAAATTGAGTTTCCTTTGTTTTTTCTTATATGTATCCCACTTTTATTATAGAATCACCTTTAAATTAAGAAAAAAATGACCTGTATTTCTGTTTTCTGTCTGTTACAAAGTTAAACAATATTGATTACTCATTTGAAAAAA
>NW_007805744.1:0-1073 GCF_000696425.1 Galeopterus variegatus | reverse complement strand
TCCTCTGATATTCACCTCATCTCTCCTTTGACCTAACATGGAGTAACAGGAACCTGATTTAACCTTCTGCCTAAACACACAAAATAGATGAAACCTTGGCTTTTAAGACACAAGACATCAGGCAACAAATCTCTGAAAGGAGAGAGGCAAACAACGATTTTACTCTGCTAGAACAGCCAGAAAAACAAGTTAACAGTGATAACTGGACAATTCAACGAGATAGGCAACCTTTCTGCATTTTCTAAGATAAATAAAAGGATAAAATTATTGCAGAGAGTAAAACATATCAACCAGAAAAAAAAAGTAAAATATCAGCTTTCTTAAGAGCCTAACATTCAAAGCTATCATGAAAGAAAACCAAAGGTTTTTCCAAAGTACAGATACAGAATGGTACAGTAATTCCCAAGGAAAAATAAAGCCCAGCTTCAATCATCATTAAACACTGAACATATATTAGTGACATAGAATTTATATACTATATCATAAATGGTACTTTATATATATATACTACTTATATATACAACTATATATGTATTTTATATACATACATATACAAAATGTATTAGGGTTCTCCAGAGAGACAGAATCAATAGGATATGTCATAAACATACAAGGTGGAATTTCTTAGGGGAATTAGCTCACCCGATTGTGATGAAAATTCCCATGAT
The DNA here is from genome assembly GCF_000696425.1 of Galeopterus variegatus. NCBI lineage: Eukaryota > Metazoa > Chordata > Mammalia > Dermoptera > Cynocephalidae > Galeopterus > Galeopterus variegatus. The sequence goes on along the minus strand of NW_007805744.1, from coordinate 405 downwards.
AGGCCGTCTGCAAACTGGATGCCGGTAGCATGGCTCAGTCCAAGTCTGAAGGCCTCAAAACCCAAGTCTGAAGGCCTCAAAACCAGGGAAGCTGACGGTGTCCTTGGTGTAAGTCCTGGAACCCAAAAGCTGAAGCGTCTTGAGCTCTGATGTGCACAGATGGGAGAGCCGAGTGTATCCCAGCTCCAGCCGGTAGAAAGAAAGATTCACCTTTTTCCTCTTTTGTTCTCTGCAGACCCCTAGCAGATTGGATGGTTCCCACCCACACTGAGGGTGGGTCTTTCCCACCCAGTCCACTCAGACTCTCTTATTAATCTCTGCTGGAAACACCCTCATGGACACACCTAAAAAGATACCTTTACCAGGTTTCTCAGCATTCCTTCATCTAACCAAGTTTACACCTAG
>NW_007805743.1:0-1073 GCF_000696425.1 Galeopterus variegatus | reverse complement strand
GCTCGCCAGTATGGGAATCCAAACCCTTGACTGACCTTGCTGTTATTATATATATATATATATTTTTAGATGTTAACTTTTTTTTTTTGGTTGCTGGCCAGTATGGGGATCTGAACCCTTGACATTGGACATTTTTTTTTTTTGTCTTTTTTTTTTCGTGTCCGGCAATGGACTGCAACCCTCAGTGTCGCGCCCATACCGGACCGGAACCGGCAACGGGATCGCAACCCTCGGCGCTGCGCCCGCCCCTCGCTCAGCCAGTGAGCGGGAACCGGTCTGTATGTGGGATCCGAACCCTTGGCGGGAGCGCCGCCGCGCTTCCCAAGCGGCACACTGTAGCAGTGCGCCACCGGGCCGGCCATGGACATTGTTTTTATAAGTTGAAAACAATGGAATTTTGAAAGGGGAGGGTTTAATCTACAGATATGGTCAGAGATGAATGTCAAACTTTACCCCTACAGTAAGATAGAATCGAAAATAGAATCAATTTTTATCTTATATTTAAAATTCTTTATACTTAAAATACCTTATACTTGGAATTTCTGTGGTGTGATCGAGTTTCTGACGATGGCTTTCATAAGCACTTTTTTAATTGATTATAGTCTTGAAATGTAAGAGAGTATTTTAGTCATTGTAGGTTTCCTGCCATAATAAACAAGCTTGCAATCTCAGTGGCTTAAAATAATAAAGGTTTATTTTTCATACACATCACATCCACTGTGGGTTGCAGCGGGCGTGGGCTGTAGACCACAGTCATTCAGGGATCCAGGTCTTTGAATCTGGTGGCTCCTAAGTCAGTCTTCTGTTACTCAGAGTCCTTCACTAGCTCCTCTGCCTCTGGCTGCCAGATGAGGAGAGAGAGTGGGGAAATGTGCAGAGACCTGGGAGTGGTGTCTGTCATCTCCACCAACAGGCCATCGGCCAGAGCTCACTGCATTGGGCTGCCCAACTGCAAAGGAGGCTCGGAAACATTGTCTATCCCTGTGCCCAGGTGGAAAGGCACTGGGGTTTAGGGACAGGGTTGAGTCAATATTGCAAGGCTGACCTTTTTTCTCTATTTTGTTTCTTCTCCA
>NW_007805742.1:0-1073 GCF_000696425.1 Galeopterus variegatus | reverse complement strand
TAATGGCCATTTCCCACCTGTTCCTAGCCTTATCTAGATCTCATTAGAGTATAAACAATTTCAAGGAGAGACCCCTTTTTTAATCTGGAGATCCTTGTGCAAGACTGAATGCATTATACATCAGAGCCCATTTAGCTTTGAAGATTCAGGGAGAGACAGAGCTACAGAGACTGTACCCTAGGGTTTTATGCCTTCATAAGAAGCTAGCCAGCCCAGAACTGTTTGCCTTATCCTAGACTCCCTGTATGTATTCATTCAGTGGGCCCGCAGATATGTGCTCTTGGTCACAGGTTTAAATGAGTAAAAAAACCAAAACGTTAAACCCAATGAAAATTGCCCAGCTGATGCTTTGGTGGGAACAGGAAGGGGAGGCGTGGAGGAGATACATGCTACATTGGAATTAGAACAGTAGAAGTAGTAGGGTCAAACTGATATGTGAAAGATGCCATATGATAAACTAGTATCATAAACTCATAAACATTCCTAAATTGGTTCCTATGTTGGGTAGATTGGGCACAGCGGTAACATACCTGTCTGGATGAAACAATGTGGAGATGGCTGCTGGGATTCTCTAAGCCAGAGGTTATATTTTGTTGCTAATTTCTGATTCAGCAGGTCTGGGATGGGATTTGACCATGTGCATTTCTAATGTGTCCCCAGTGATGCTGACGCTGCTGGCCTAGGGACCTCACTTTGAGAACCACCTCTGTGAATCACTGAATGTGTCAGAGGCACAGTTGATGATCTAACCCTACGTTCTGGATCTAAGTCTCCAGAACAATTCTTATTTGAAAACTCAACCACAGGGATTAGTCATCGACTTTCCTTCTGACAACCATAGTCAAAGTTGTTGACTTTTAATTACCATCAAATTGAGGTAGATATGATTTGGAAATGATTTAAATTGACGGGAGAGAACAGGAGGGGACACCAAGAGGGTTTTTCTAACCTCCCATTTCCACAGGTAGGTCATTTCCATGTAAAGTTATTTGACAGATACACATAATTGAGGAAACAAAGAAGATAGTATGGATTGAAATATCAATAAACCTTGACAAGACCTAGTTGAGTTT
>NW_007805741.1:0-1073 GCF_000696425.1 Galeopterus variegatus | reverse complement strand
AGTAGTAAAGGGCACTGGATGCAGACTATGGTTCATGTTTCTAATCATCAGAATAAAGGGGGAGGGGCGAAGATTTGAAGAATGTGGTTAAATATTCTGAATTGGAGACTTGAAAAATGTATCTATCGTGATTCCACAATTATCCTGGAGATAAGAAAGGCCAATAAATAAAATCATGAGTATTTTCAGATTTGAGTGCTCAAGATAGGCTAAAATCTACAACCAAACTGGGAAAAAATTATTATAACAGTGAGGAAATTTACATTGCAATAGATCAAAGGGGTGAGGCTATAAGAGTTAATTGATAGGGAAAGTTAAAATCAGATGTGAAAAAACTTAGTGAAAATATTACAGAAGACATTTTTCAAAGCATTTTAAAAGAGTATTTTGCCATTTGGGATGATTTTCTTCTCTGACCACGCAGACATGGTTCTCCCTCACCTAAGCTGTCTGCACGCACTGAGCAGGGTGAAGGCAGGCATGCACACACAGGGGAATGGGAGACCTGTGCATGGAAAATATATTCTTTGTGAGCCAGGTCTTTACGGGTCCTGTAAATGTGTAAGTCACTCACTCAAGAAAGTAAAATATTTTATATGGATTTAGTCTGTTTTCTTTTGATGCATTTACCATAGCTATCACAGTTTACAACTCTGGATTATTTTCCTCTATACAGTGGCACGTAGAAAATTAAAAACGTAAAAATGAAAAACTTCTAAATTCTGATGGAATAAGAAACATTCTAGTACCTTTCTATTTAATGCTAAGAAAGTATTTTATTTCCTCCATAAATTGGAACTACTTTGAATATATATGTATATGTGTACATGTATATGTAGAATCTCTCTCTTTCTTTCTCTCTCATTCCCTCTCTCTCAGAGAGAGAGAGAGAGTTGGAATGATAGATATAGCTTATTATTATAGTTTACTATAGTTATCATACATGTACATATACATATATACACACACGAGGGTACTTCTAAATGTTTGTGGAAAAATAGAGTTAAAGATAATACAAATCTGTCCATAAACTTTTTGAATACCCCTCATGTATATATGTGTGTGTGTGTGTG
>NW_007805740.1:0-1073 GCF_000696425.1 Galeopterus variegatus | reverse complement strand
TTTGAACATTTTTCACCCATTACTGGGTAAAAAACAGAGCACATACTTATGCTATCAGAAATGCAAAATACTTATTGAGTTTCTGCAATGAGTATTTTCGTTCATGTGCTCTAGTAAAGCTATAAGGAGGTCAATAAACACAGAGATGATCACAAACTTTCTCAATTCCTAAATCCGTACAAATGCTCAACTCTCTGGGAAGCTTAAGGTAGAAAACAAAGCCTTTATATTAGCATTAATCAACGGTCTCTTTAATGGTATTGTTAAAGATACTTACAGTTAGATCACTGTAAGGATTGCATCTCCATCCACACTCTGAATGGTGGTCTGGACACCTCCGGGCCCTCTCTTCCTGCACCCTCTTTGTTGTGGGAGGGTAAATGAGTTACAGTAAAAACTCTGCAAATATCCTGCCTTGTGATTTAGACGTCACCTCAATGCAGACTTTATATTTTGGCCTCTATGAAGGTTTAAAGGTTAAAGGCCTAATAAATTATGCATTTCCTTATATGCCAGGCCCATAAAAAGTGCTTTCACTGTTCATTAAAGATATTGCTTCTAACTGGGCACAGTCTTTTTGAAGTGCTGGGACAGAAACATTTCCATTATGTCTATTACTGCTATGCTGGAGAGCCAAAACAGTGTGGAATTAGGAAACTGCTAGAGTCTGTTGTTCCAGACTGTGTAGCAACTGTCAACATACACAATGAAATTACCCATTCACTGTTTGGATGGTGATACAGTAAAATAACGGGGCCAGCATGCTGGTCTCCTCCCTGGAGAATAGCAGTCAGCAAAGCCCGCATCACCAGCAACAGTTGAGTCTTTCCTCTTCTGCCTCTGCCCCAAGTCATAGATGTGAACAGGGATTAGGGAGACCCACGAGACACACTAGAATATCCCCCAAATCCTGCACTGGAGCAAGCTCTATTGGGGGCTGCTCAGGTAAACTTCATGCTCCCACACTTCCCTTCTAGTCAGGACCCTGACTCCCTCACTCAGGTTTCACCATCTCCAGCTCAAGGTACAGTCCTAAGGAGCTTTTTTTTTTTTTTTTTTTTTTTTTCCTTTTA
>NW_007805739.1:0-1073 GCF_000696425.1 Galeopterus variegatus | reverse complement strand
GCCGCCGCGCTTCCCAAGCGGCGCACTGTAGCAGTGTGCCACCGGGCCGGCCCCCCATATTTTATTTAGTTGGAATTGTCTTCAGGATATGTTTGGAGACATTGGCACTGTTCCCTATTCCCCATACACTCCAAATTATGAAGACAAATTTGTACATTTCAAGCTTTCTCCAATTTACCCAGACATAGACTGTGTTTGCTGTTTAGAGCTGAGAGTCCTTTGTGATCTGTTTTCCTTTTTCACCAAGTGAACTTCCTTGTTTTGCTCTCCCATTTGTCTGTCTTGGCTACTGTGTCAGTTTACTGCCTTCTTGCAGTCCTGTTTTCCTGCATGCATATTTGATTTTCTGAGCAGACACTGTCAGTAACAGCAGTTAACAGCACAGCAGAAAGAATTGAATACGAGTGTGCACGTCTGTGTGCATGGTGCTGATGTATGATATGTGTAATGTTTCTATTTTTGTTATTTTCTACTGTTAGAAAGGAAGTACTGAATTGATATTGACTTTGTGTAGAATGCCTCTGAGGATTTGGGGTGGGGGGAGGGAGCTAGATTTTCATGTGACATCTCTGACATGCTGCAGCATGTCATGACTGAAAACACTGATCTGCTCAAGTAAGGAGGAAGGAAATTTTTTCCAAAATTGAGCTTACAGAATTTGTGGGGTAGTTTCAGAAATTTTTCCCTGTGTTTTTCTATTTTATCTAATTTGATAAGGGTTGGAGGTGGGGGATAGCCCTTGCATAAGTAGATTAAGGTAGGAAGGAACGTGCTGCAACAACAATTTGCATGATAAGGGACTGTTTAAAATCTCCACTACATCGGGACCCACATTGCGACCTATCTTACAAACAGTGAGCTCCTCAGCCATCTCAAGTGCTTAAAAGTAATAGTATACAAATAGCTTTATTTGTATACTTTTTTCTTCCATATAAATCTTAAGAACATTGTGCATATATATCCAACCAAAACAGTTGGTTTTTGTCTACATTTAAAATCTTACCTCGGCCGGCCCGGTGGTGCACTGGAGAGTGCGCTGCTTGGGAGCGCGGTGGCGATCCCGCCAAGGGTTC
>NW_007805738.1:0-1073 GCF_000696425.1 Galeopterus variegatus | reverse complement strand
CTTAAGACCTGTGCACTTTCTTATGTGTTCATTATATTTCAATAAAAAGATATAGAAAATCAGAACAGACCAATAACAATAAAAGAGTTTGAAGCTGTTATCAGAAGGTGCCCAACAAAGGAAAGCCCAGGACTGGACGGTTCACTACAGAATTTTATCACACCTTCAAAGAGGACATGAACCAATTATTTACAAACTTTTCCAAAAGACTGAAACAGAGGTCATTCTCCCAAATTCTTTCTATGCTACAAACATCACCCTGATACCAAAACCAGACAAAGAAACATCAAAAATAGAAAACTACAGGCCAATATCCTTGATGAATACAGATGCAAAAATCCTCAATAAAATACTGGCTAACAGAATACAACAACACAGACACACAATTATCCACCATGATCAAGTGGGATTCATCCCAGGGATGCACAGTTGATTCAACATGTGCAAATCAGTAAATGTGATACACCACATCAATAAAAGCAAACACAAAAAGAGGAATGGTAAAGGTTCACAAAAATCAACTACAATGTACATTGAGAAGTTGTATATTGACAAAATAAAATAAAATTTGGAAGAAAAAAATTATTTTATTTACTTTTTAAAAATTTTAACTTCTCACTATACATTGTATTTGATTTTCATGTCCTTTTACCCATTCCTTTCCTCCCTCCCTCTCTCTCCTTCGCCCCCACTACATCATATCTGTTCACTTGCCTTAACAAGTTCAAAGAATTGGTGTGATGGTTGTGTCTTCTTCCCCCCCTCTTTATTTGTTTGCATATTTATTTATTTATTTATTTTTAGCTCCCACCAATAAGTGAGAACATGTGGTATTTTATTTCTATGCCTGACTTGTTTCACTTAATATAATTCTCTCTAGGTCCATCCACGTTGCTGCGAATGGTAGTATTTGATTCTTTTTAATAGAAGAATACTATTCCATTGTGTAGATATACCACAGTTTCCTTATCCGCTCATCTGATGATGGACATTTGGGCTGATTCCAACTCTCGGCTATTGTAAATAGTGCTGCAACAAACATTGGAGTACAGGTATCCCTTTGGAAGAATGAT
>NW_007805737.1:0-1073 GCF_000696425.1 Galeopterus variegatus | reverse complement strand
ATCATCATCATCATCATCATCACTAACATTTACATAGCACTTACTGTATCAGAGATTTGATTGATATTAATTAATTTAATCTTCAAAACAACCCTATGAGATGGGCACTATTATTCCCTTATAGGTGCAACAATTAATGCACAGGAATGAATTAACTTACCCAAGGTCACAATACTGGTAAGTGTCAGAACCAGGACTCAAACTCAGGAAGTCTGGTTCCAAGTCCATACCCTTAACCATCACACTATAAGAACAGGTATAATGGGGATTGTCCCGGACCGGGCGAGGAGCCGGAGCCGCCTTCTCACTGTGTCCAGCGCGGGTGGCGGCTCGGGGGCCCGCGTCCCCGGGACCGCGACACAAACTTTTTGGGCTGTCCGGGGACATTTGTCCGGCGAGTCTCCCATTGTGCCGGGAGGAGGAGCCACGGCCACCGATAGGCATATCACCTTGGAAACACATCCGGAATCAGTGGAGTTATTGGTGTGAAAGACTGGTAGCCATTTTTTTTTTTTCTGTTTGGGCCAAGAACTTTGTTCCTGGGATCTGCTTGTGTTACATAGGGCCACCTATCCATTTCCCACTGCAAAGACTCTGTGGAATAGCTCTTTGGCAGAAATAAAGAGGCTGATTTTGAAAGACATCTTCTGGAGGTTTCCAGCAGTGCCAAATGTTGGCAAAATCTTTTCCACTCCTCTGAAGAGTGAAGCGAGTGAATACAACCTAGCAATTGGCTATTGAGAACCATCACAGTTCAAGGACAAAGAGGACGAAGATGGCGACGGGTCTGGAGCGGCCGTGCCAGGACACAGTGTGATCCTGTGAGCCATGCGCTGTGATACCAGAGTATTGATTGCATTTCCAAGAGCAATAAAAGGTGAATAATTCTTTCAACAACGATCCTACATCGACAAACAAGCGGCAACAGGTTCGAGGCTTTGGGGCCGACACAGAGGAGGACTCCTGAGAGCGCCCAAGCCTGGCTGAGGGAACGAGCGATCAGCCCGGTCACCAAAGGCCAGGAAAGCCAGCAAAGGACTCCGCAGAGGCGGAGTGAAGCACGCCAGACCGCC
>NW_007805736.1:0-1073 GCF_000696425.1 Galeopterus variegatus | reverse complement strand
GAGCGGGGGTAAAGATAAGGAAGGAGCCAAAGACAAAGGAGGAGGTGCGAATGGCCGCGAAGTGTACCGGCTGCAGCTCTAGGCGCCACGCGGGGCCGGTCCGGAGATCAAGCCCCGTCGACACATTTTGGGCGAAAGAATCGTATTTATTCCTCAAGTGTGGGAGGCACAGGCATTGGGGTCCGAAATTGAGTTGCACGGGAGATGTGTGTCCTGTGGACGATAACTCTTTTCACTGTGTTAATGGATAAAACTTTGCCATAAATCAGGTCCTTGACTCCTGCTTTGCTCTTTATTGCAAAGTTCCTTTGCTCATCTCTGAAACTGGCATGAGTTAATTCGTTCCTGGGCTAGAGAAGCTGAAGACAGATCGGTATCAGTAGTTCCGACTGTGGGTGGCGGCGCGTGAAGTTGGGATAGGATATTTAATAACATCGTGGGAGCTTTTATGTATTTTCAGTCGAAAATAGACATTTTTGTTGAAAATATGAAGAAACAGTGGAAAGGTAATAATTAAAATCAGTGACAATTTTCTTGAGGTGATGGAATTGTGGATGATTTATAATTTGTTTCAGTTATATTTTCTGATTTTTCTCTAAAGGATTTGAATTGTATAATAGACCAAAAAACCTTTAAAGAGTAAGGCAAGGTGCTTAATTTTGTGATGACTACCTAATCCAATGAATGAATGAATGGCAACATTTTCAGTATAAAAAATTCAAGATCTAGGAATGGATATGTTGTGTAACATCAGTGAGCCAACTTGTATTTTTATATGTCAGTGAACTTCATAAATAATTTTATTATTGAAATAAATAACAGTAAAATACTTGTTTTTTAGTAATTAAGATTTTCTTACAGGGCATTTGCAGTTAGGAACAGGTAGTAGATGCTTATAATTGATAGGAAATTGGTAGGAAATTTTACATGTCATTTATAGGTTGCACATATAGAATTAAAAATTTTCCACTTAAAATTTTATTACAATTACTGTGAAAAGTTGTTACTTAATTTTTTTTTATTCTTTTCAACTCACCTACTATGTAGAATTTAAACCTTCTCTCAGAAGTGTC